>NC_069000.1:45644205-45649381 GCF_001194135.2 Octopus bimaculoides
CGAGCGTCATACTAATATATACTTTTGTTATTTACACCACCTGTCCTCGTCTGTTGTTATTATTTTTTGTATATTCTCCCATATATATATATATATATATACATACATATATACACGCACATACATATGTAGATAAAAAATGTTGATACACCTACATTGTCTCAAGCATATACACAGTGATATAAGCATTCTGCGCTACTACTACTATTACTACTACTACTACTACTACTACTAATAATAATAATAATCATAATAATAGTAATAATAATAATAATAATAATAATGATAATGATGATGATGATAATAATAATAATAATAATAATAATGATAATAATAATAATAATAATAATAATAATAATAATAATAATAATAATAATAATACTAATAATGGTAATAACAACAAGCTCTAAAGAACACTGCATCCTTGCTTAATGAATTTATAATAAGAGAAAAACAAAGTCTTGGAATAAGGTAATATCAGACATTTTTTCTTTTTCTTCAAAAAGCTGAAGGCGCTTCCATCTGTCCTCAAAGAATTAGATGGTTGATGTTCTATTTGATGTTTCGAACAATGTATTCTTCTTCTACTGGAACAGTGCAGATGAAAGCAAATGTAGGGTGTTTAAGATAAGGAATCAAGCGAGAATATACCCAGATCTAGTGCGTCACATGTCCACCTTCACTCTAGTCCCGTAATGCATCTCTAAAGGCAACACATAAGACTTGGCCACATATATTAGCACCGAGGTTTGATCTTGAATGGTCCTCACTGGTGCACGGTAAGGGCAGACTGGTGCACTTTGAGGGTAGTGAGATAATACGATGTCTGGTGGATGGATTTGGCACACATGCAGGTGTTAGTGGCCCCAGGTAACCGCAAAACTATCCTGGTGCTGCACTGAACGACCAGATAGGAAGTTGATCAGACTGGTGGTGTAGAGCAGTTAGCTTAGTTGCTCCAGGTTCGGTAATAAGACACCAACACGCATATACTTAAGTCAATATACTAATGTAATAGATATACACACACATAAATGTTATACGTATATATATGTGTGTGTGTGTTTGTTTATATATGTATACATGTATTTATATATAAATGCATATCAGTATAAATTTGAGTATAGATGTTTATATACATACGTGTGTATGTGTGTGTGTGTGTGTGTGTGTGTGTGTGTGTGTGTGTGTGTAGGTGTGTGTATGTGTATGCTTATATATGTATATATAAATGCACATCAGTATAAATTTGAACATAGATGTTTACATGCGTGTGTGTGTGCATGCACGCGTGTGTGTATACATGCATATGTATATATATATATATATATATATATATATATATATATATATATATATATATATATATATATATATATATAGGCGCAGACGTGGCTGTGTGGTAAGAAGCTTGTTTCCCAATTACATGGTTCCGGGTTCAGTCCTACTGTGTGGCACCTTGGCCAAAACGCGCCATACGTCACAACAGCGCGGCGACGGCTACAGCAAGGAGGTGAGAGCCAAAGCAATTGCATAGCATATGTAGTGCTCCTTGTTGTCCGGTTTATTATGCTCTAGCACTTGATCTGTTTGGATTGGGAAATCCCGTAGGATTTGGCTAATCTCCGACTTCACCACTCTCAGTTTGCAGTTTGTTCTTATACCACGTCTTACCGCTCTCAAGCCCCCACTTTGCGCACAGTTTCCAATGCAGCACGTTCGCTACCTAATCGTGTCGCCACAACTTGTAGTGGTTTTAGGGCAAGTCTAGGGCATTCGTGATATGAGCAATAATTTCATCCACTCTATTGCAGATGCGGCACAGTGGAGCTATTTGCTCATTCCCAAGGTTGAGCCTCCAGTTCGTGGCCAAAGCTTGGTCTTGTGCTGCCAGTATAGTGCTTTTGGTCCCTTTTTTCAGCGTTCCTTTCTTCAGCTAATCCCACCTCTTTTTCCAGCAACTTCTGTTGTGGCTCCATAGAATTGATTGTGTAGTCCCTTCTTGCGTAATTCTTCTTCATGTTCTTTATGTACTTCTTCCTTTGTTTTCCCTTTTTTCTCTGCTCTCAATACTCCTTCGTTCTTAACTGTCACTAACAAGGTTTCCTTACATTGGGCCAGGTATCTCATCAAACTCTCGAGTTCGATACGCACGCAGTTTTCCACAACAAAAGCAAATAAACATGAAACGCAAAACGGAGTCTAAAACGAGATGGAAAACAGTGAAAAGCTATCGTCATTATACTAATAAACCTAATCGATAAATCGATGTGTTGCATTTTAAAGATCACAAAGTAATCGTTTGTTTACACGACCATTGTCTTGTCTTATCTGAAATCTCGCACTTTCAGATATTCCTTTGTCAAACAAATTCATTTAAACAAGTTATGTTTTTAATAGGTTATAGTTAGAGGTCACATGTGATACTTTTCTCTCCCGCTCTGTCTGTCTGTCTGTCTATCTCTCTCTCTCTTTCTCTCCCTCTATCTCCCTCTTTTTTTCCTCTCTTTTTCTCTTTATGTTATGACTCTTTTGACAGATTTCATTCTGAAGTATCACAACTTCTGAGGAGCAGCAAATTCATTAAAAGTGACACGCAAATATCGATCTGTTTATGAGAGGCGACACTTGTTTGATAGCAACACAGAAAAATATCGATCGATTTGAATTAGATGAGACAAGAGGGACAGCTTCAAAGTTAGAGATTCATAAACTCGTTTCTTATTTCTTTATTGCCCACAAGGGGCTAAACATAGAGGGGACAAACAAGGACAGACAAATGGATTAAGTCGAATACATCGATCCCAGTGCGTGACAGGTACTTAATTTATCGACCCCGAAAGGATGAAAGGCAAAGTCGACCTGGGCGGAATTTGAACTCAGAACGTAACGGCAGACGAAATACCGCTAAGCATTTCGCCCGGCGTGCTAACGATTTCGCCTTCTTTCTTGTGTACCGACTTCCTCGTGTACGACATTGTTTTTTGCGCCTCTTCTGAAGAACACATTGCAAAATGGTTGGATACCACTAAACAGATAACAGTGGGTGCCATTTGGCGAATACCATAATAGACATAGTTATGATATATCGTTTATTATACTAGACTTCTTACCTTAAACAGCAACAACAATAACAACAACAACCGACATTTATTTAGACTATTATTTTAGCGAGCTATCAGAATCGTTACCACGTGGTGGTAGTGGTGGTGGTGGTAGTGGTGGTGGTGGTGAAGGTTGTGATGGTGATCGATGTAGTGGTGGCAGAGTCACAGCGGTTCTTCTTCTCGAAAGACAGAGACACGTTACCAGCAGCCGTCTGTATTGTTAAAAATAAGATGTGAATATAATTGCAGGTCACGTGGTTCATAGATTCGCTTTACAAAAACGCCCTTTTCAGGGTCAATCCTATTTCATGGCAGCTCGAGAAAATATGTCAACGATTAACAATAACAACGAGTCGACTTGAGAGTAAAATTGGTTAAGCGGAAAATGTGCGGAAGCCGATCGAATTGTACTTGTTCTCGGATAGAAGATCTCACCTGGGGCCTAATCTAGTACTTCTACTTTATACTCGGGTACCTTCGGCACAGTTTGTAGTTTCAGTATTTGAATATAAGGACCACGATGTCTTGTAGTTGTGGTTTCGTAGAAAATGTATTTCGTTCTTCCCTTCCTCCGTTCAAGTCGCGATGATTCTGCAAAAGACTTTTGGTTCCTCCCACTCCAACCCCTCCCACAGGACAACACACACATACACGTAATTAAAACAGAAGAATACGCGCACGCGCGTGCACACACAAAATTTCACACGACAACAACAACAACATCAGCAACAACATCGATAACACTATGATATAAGACACTAGAGAAGTTGTACAGTGAAGGTTGTGGCCTGCAATTCTCTAAAGAGATGGTACTTTTTTTGTTTTACAATGGTAACAAGATCTGAGTCTGGAATCCTTTGAGTCGTTTTGGATTACGATTAATATTGTAAAACTTTCTCTGTCATAAATAATAATAATAATAATAATAATAATAATAATAATAATAATAATAATAATAATAATAATAATAATAATAATAATAATGATAATAATAATAATAATAATAATAATATCATTATCATCATCATCATTATTGGTGAGCTGGCAGATTTTTTAGACTGTCGGACAAACTGTTCAGCAGTATCTTTTTTTAAAATTTTTTTGCGACAGGTTCTTTACGTTCTGACTTCAAATTCCGCCGTAATTGAATTTGCCTTTTATTATTTAGGGGCTCGATAAAATAAGTATCCGCTGAGCACCGGGGCCGATCTAATCGATTTCACTCCTCTCCAAATATTGCGGGCCCTGTGCCAAAATTTGAAACCATTTTCATCATCATGATCATCATCATCATCACCCGCTGCTGATCGATCTAAATGTGATCTCAAATTGCTTTCCTTGGCTTTGAATGAAAACAAGCTTAAGTATGAGACAATAATTTTCTAGATTTACTCTTATGCAAGGATTTGGGTGTTTGATCATACGCCCACCACCAGTGTCTGTAACTGGGTAAATTTTATTTCGTTTTTATTTGTTCCTGTTTTTGCCTACACATAAGGAACGCCCACGAAATCAAAAAACTTTCAAGCTAAACGTATTTCCACTTTGGTGAAAGAAAATATTCATTTGTGAGAAACAGACCAGTAACACCTACTAAGATACAGGAGATAATGAGCGGTTGCGCAAAGAACAAATTTCCTAAGGCGGGGAGCTGACAGAATCGTTAGCACGCCGGGCGAAATACTTAGTGGTATTTCGTCTGTCTATACGTTCTGAGTTCAAATTCCGCCGAGGTCGACTTTCCTCCTGTTGGCCTTGTGCCAAAATTTGGAACCAGTATCTCCTTTCAGTTCAGATCTCTTCCGTTACCTACTTTAATATCCCTTATTACTTCTCTCCAATACAATTGATAACACCTTTGCTAAAATAAGGCACTTGACAACCTCTATTTGCTCTTTAAGACGTCAAAAACTGTAAAAACTTTAAAGACTGTCGTTTGGCAGGATTGACTGAAAGTCGGACAAAATGCCTTGCGGTATTTATAAACTAGCACAAACACAAGACCCATAAATAACTCACATTTCTTAAAGCCCATCCACATGGTATAGCCTCAAGGGTTGACCAAGGTT
>NC_069000.1:45650254-45651091 GCF_001194135.2 Octopus bimaculoides
ATATATATATATATATATATATACATATGTGCATATATACACATACATATAAGTATTTATAAATATGCATATGTATATATCTGTTATGTAACTCTCTACATATAGAAAATGTATACATACATAGGCATCTATGTAAGCATATTGTGTATGTGTGTGTGTTAACTCTTGCATGTGCACATATGATAGCGCTGTGATTTTATCTGCTTCCCTTTATTCTTCTTGTTATTTTTCTTGTTTATCTGCAGGTCATCAACCCCAAATCGATTGGCATTATGCCAAATGTGTCCCAGCTTTGACACAGGGGCCCTCTATCGGTCAAAATTCACGACGCATTTACACCTGCATGCACACGCTTTGACAAGAGTTTCATTTTGTGTAAGACTAGCGGTTTCCTATCCTTGCAAATAGGTTCCCCCTACAGACATCACCAGCGTTGGGCCAATGAGAAGCCTACCAACTTGGGCTTAATACAGCCTCGAACTAGTGTCACTGCAAGCGTTGCCGTTAGAACGCACGAAGAGGGGGAAACTTCCATGCATGGTCGACAGCCAGTTTTTCTCAAAATGTTTCGTACAAGCCTACACATACAATTTCGTGAGTTTATAAGCGACCCTCGAATTTTTAAGCAATATGGAGCTTATGTGAGCCTTTGGACTACGTCAGCAAGGTCGAGAGAGGAATCCTGACGATTGTGCTACACAGGATTTTCCTACATCTAGACCAGGCCTGCGCAAAACTGGAGAGGATGCTTCAGTGGTGCTGTAAAAAGTGGCAGAAAAGATGTAAATGACATGAAATGTAAAAATCAGACTGGATTATTTTATGCGCAACTCCATG
>NC_069000.1:45653125-45653740 GCF_001194135.2 Octopus bimaculoides
CCTCTGTTTGTTGAACGTTGCTATCAATCTAGGATGATCAGTTAAAATAACAGCAACAGACATTGCGCATAGTTTCAATACTATTGCTCGAACACAACTCAAACAAAGGCCACTTACATCCACGTTTATCATTTATGGATGTAAGTGGCCTTCGTGCAAATATTGAACGTTTTCTCGGCGTCCACTTTTGATTTCCTTCTCATTCAGTCGGGTTTTTTTAGGACTTGCAATCGGCAGAACCGCTCACCTGTTTCCGTCTTGCATAGATTTTGTGGCATTCACAATCAGATAAAGCTTTTCTTTTTTCATTTGTCAAATGCAAATGTTTTCATTAATACCCAGGAAATCGATACATTTATACATACATATGCTCGTATGCATGTATGTTTATATGTATGTATGTATGTATATATGTATGTGTGTGTGTTTATATGTGGGTGTCCCTTGCTTTGAATTCGAACGTGATTACATCGTTATATGAATAATATACTTATATTTATATATTTATGTGTGCGTGTGTACATGTATGTATATATGTGTGCGTATACACATACACACACATATATATATATATACATATGTATACATACATACATACATACATATATATATATA
>NC_069000.1:45654116-45656546 GCF_001194135.2 Octopus bimaculoides
ATATATATATATATATATATATATATATATATAACATGTATATACGATTATTTACTCTTATATACACCTGCATGAATATGAACATAAACACATGCACACACACACACACACATATACACACACGCATGTATGTATGCATGCATGTATATGTGTGTGTGTGTGTGTGTGTGTGTGTGTGTAGCGTAAGGGGATTCTCACAGTGCCGTGTATTGTTTGCATGGTCATACAGCTGAACAATAAACAAATGTTCGCCAAGAGGAGAGGAAATTGCGAAAAGAACTGGATAAATCCAGTCTCTTTGTTTCAACTTATTTATTGTTTGCTGTTTGCTTATGTTGCTGTTGTTGTTGTCGTCGTCGTCGTTCCACAATCTTTTGTCACTAAAATAAATGGTACTCCCCCACACCCCGCTAAATATGACATTCAAATATTGATAATGTTTTATTTTATCCGTTTTTTTTCTCCCGTTTTGAGGCAGCCACAGCTAGCCACGTCACGACTAACCATGATGTGTTTCTGCGAAGGACACTCTCAGTAGGTTTTTTTCATTTAGTCATTCATAAGTACCCTGGATAGGTACTGTTGATAGATATCTACGTGGACCGTACCCCGAGTATCGTCAACGTAGTTGTAAGTACCATTGAGTTAGACATCAAATAGACACAAACGCATAACAATAAACAGTACTATGGACCTCTTTGATAATATGTATTTTGATGAAATGCGTAAATATTATGGGTAAATTGGCTATTCGTAGCTAAAAGGGTACATAGTTTTAATCTGTAAATAGGTACCGTCGGGGTAGGGGTGGAGTATAAATCTGCCCAAATCATCTCTACCTTTTATCCTTCCGGGGGTAGATATTAACAAAGTACCAGTCAAGTTCTGGGGTTCACTTAATCGAGTGATTTTCTATCCAAAACCCTCTCACATTTTCTGCGTTTGTACCAATCTTAGAAACACTTGTATATACAGGTATACATTATAGGTATATATATATATGTGTGTATATATATATATATATGTGTGTGTGTGTGTGTGTGTGTGTGCATGTATATACGTATAATACGAGGGGCGCTGAAGAATTCCTTGCTTTGGATAAAAGAAAGTACCAGAGAATCAGTTAATTATAATTTTATTCAACATATTCCTTTCTCAGATTCAAACATTTATTGCAGCGGTCCTCCAGTCTTTCTAAGCGTTCTTTTACAGTAAAAATTTTTACACTGAAATGTTTTAAAAGTAAAATATCAACAAGTTCGTTAATTGTTAGGTTATGGTCCTCCAAGATCAGTTCATGAATTTTCATGGTGTCTTCATTCGTTCGGGAGGTCGACAGTCGTCCTGAACAAGTTTGGTCTTCAAACAACAAGTGACCATTCCTAAAGCATGGAAGCCACTCGTAAATTTGTGTTTTGTTCATTGCAGCGTCCTTGTTTGCTGTTAGAAGCATGAGAGCTGTTTCGGTTGCCTTTTTTCCCCAGCAGAAAAGAGAATTTCACGGAAACATACTATTTCTTCGCTTCAGCCATCACAAAAAGGAACGAACAGGGGAGAAGCCTGTCGTAAATATATATATATATATATATATATATATATATTTACGACAGGCTTTTTTCAGTTTCCGTCTACCAAATCCAATCAAGGTTCTGGTCAGCTTGAGGCTATATTAGAAAACACTTACCCAAGGTGCCACGCAGTGGGACTGAACCTGGAACCATGTGGTTGGGAAGCAAGCTTCTTACTATACAAAGTGAATGCACAAGTGAGTGTGTATATGTGTGTGTGTGTACGTATATATATATATATATATATATATATATATATATATATATATATATATACGTATATATATGTAGATATATATATATATGTATATATATGTAGATATATATATATATGTATATATATGTAGATATATATATATATATGTATATATATATTTGTATATGTGTGTATATGTGTATTTACATGTATGTACTGTTGAAGGTCTGACTCAATGAATATGCCGTATGATAAAGCGTCGAGCTGGCGGCACGCCGAGCGAAATGCTTAGCGGTATTTCGTATGTCTTTACGTTCTGTGTTCAAATTCCGCCGAGGTCGGCTTTACCTTTTATCGTTTCGGGGTCGATAAATTAAGTCCCAGTCATGTACTGGGGTCGATCTAATCGACTGGCCTCACCTCCCACCAAATTGCGGGCCTTGTGCCTAGAGTAGAAAAGAATGTGTCATACGACTGAGTGACGAGATGCTCGCTTGTTTTAGTCATGTACCGTTGAGTGACTGTGACTGTACATGAGTCGTTATGAAGTGAGTGCATGGAAACGACGACAAACAAATTGACTGACTGATCGATTGAAGGTTGATTGCTAGATTGCTATCCAAATCAATAATTCAAATAACCTATTTTGCTATATATATATATATA
>NC_069000.1:45656817-45658492 GCF_001194135.2 Octopus bimaculoides
TATATGTATATATGTATATGTATATATATATATATGTATGTATATATATATATATAGATGTGTGTGTGTGTGTGTGTGTGTGTGTGTGTGTGTGTGTGTGTGTGTGTGTGTGTGTATGCATATACATATACTGTATGTGGTAAATGAAATAAACATGTGTATGCATAGATACTTATATGTGTATATGCATTGAAGGACATAAACACACACACACAAATATCAAGACATAGAATTTGAGACAGAAATAGACAGGCACGAACGCAGTTACACGCATACACTCACATTCACACACACTCAGACATACTCGCACACGCACAAGGACATCCTCATATTTAGATATCACAATGCGATGAGATCAAGATGACCTCAACCAATGTATTGTCATACGGAAAAGTATTGATATTTTTTACGCTTGAATAATCAGGTGATGAGTAACACAAACGCAAAGCTACATGTTCATACATGTAAAAAAACCCTAAATGGAATCCTGCCTCATTAACTCTACCTGATGACTCACGTCAAAATAATATAACCGAATTATATCTAAAATAACTGGGCATCTTCCATACATTGTGGCATTCCGGTTCATATGTAGGGTGGCCCAAAATACATACAATTATATAAAATGATGGCTTGAACCCAATGACTACGACCTGTTCCTGGTGAAAGATGAGGTTCAACGCTTCCTCAACAACATGGCGGTGAGCTGATATGACATGCACATACAAACACTGCTACAGCCCCTACAAAAATGCATCGACCGAAATGGCAATTATGTAGAAAATAGATAAATGTTCGAAATGTATAATGATGCAAGCATCATTGACAATAAACGTTTCTGTGATTTCTATTTTTGGAGACCTTACTTTTATATACAGAGAGAGTGGGGAGAGAGATAGATATAGATATAGTTTTTCATGACCACCTCACATGTCTGGCTCACGCTACTAAACGTTTCACGCACATGGAACCCATGTACATTCTTCAGGCCGCCTGAAGAGCGTACATGGGTTCCATGTGCAGAAAACTTTTCGTAGCGTGGGCCAGACACATGTGAAGTGGTCATGAAAAACAATATTTACTCTCGTTAGATGGAGAACTCTTTCTTGTTGAACCTAGATATTCGGACCAATTTATACACACACACACACACACACACACACATACACACACACACACACACACATAGGATAGATAGAAACTTGCATACATACATGTACGCGTATATACGTACGAAGGCCTGTGTCTCTTCGTGACCGTGTTTCTTCCTACAGGCGCTGGTTTAATCGGCGCTGGTTTATATGTTAGGTACACCATCCTTAAAATGAGAAATACTCAACTAAAAACAAAACAATTAAGGTATTGGAAACCTTTCTTCTTTTATACTTTCATTATTTTACTTGTTTCAGTTGCTGGAATGTGGTCATGCTGGAGCAACGCCTTGAAATCACTCACATTGACTTTGGGATTATATTTAAGTAAGGCACTTGTTCTCGTGTCAACTTCTTTTGTCGGCCCCCTATGTTACAAGTATATAAACAAATCCACACCGGATGCTGAACGTTGAGACGGAAAACAAAGTCTAAAGCACACGCAGATACACTATATATATATACATATATACATACATATATATATATATATATATATATATATATATATATATATATATATA
>NC_069000.1:45658544-45663050 GCF_001194135.2 Octopus bimaculoides
TATATAACGAGAGAGAGAGAGAGAGAGAGAGAATGAGAAGACGGAAAGATTATTGGTGCGTGTGTGTGAGTCTAGTATCTGTGCCCCAGATTCACTCACGAGGCACTGGTTTAGTTTAAAATGCCTTTTACGATTTTAGTGCAACTTTAATTAATTTTAAGTCAGCCTGCACCATTAATTGGCTCGTTAATTAGTAACTGTAATATTCTAAAGAGTTGTATTCACCGTGGGGTGCAGCTGTATCATCAGACATATGGTGTAGGGTTAAGATTCAGCCTGTATTATTCTCCGTTGCATTTATTTACATTGCAAAGGAGCGTTGGTCCCCAAGTTACGCTATGTGAGGCAGCGTGTGGTACTTCAGACTCTGGAGACGTAGAGTTGGTCGGTTCTATATTCTGCATTTCTAACTTGTCATATTGGTTTCAAATTTTGGCTCAAGACAACAATTTTGGGTGAGTCACTATGCTCAACTGGTACTTATTTTATCGACCCCCAGAAGAATGAAATGTAAAATTGACCTCGGTGGAATTTGAACTCAGAACGTAAAGACTGACGAAATGCCGGTAAGCATTTTCTCCGGCGTGCTAACGATTCAGCCAGCTCGCCGCTTTGTTTCCTAATTCATATAACATTGTAAATTTGAACCTATTATATGATGACTTGCAGCAAAGCGCCGAGCTGGCAGAGTCGTTAGTACGCCTGACAAAATGCTTGGTGGCGTTTCGTCCGTTTATACGTTCTGAGTTCAAATACAGATGATGTCGACTTATATCCTTTCGGGGTTGATCAATTAAGTATTAACTAGTTGGGAACTTAGGTCGATAAAATCTACATTCCAGTTCTCCCCCCCCCCAAAAAAAAGAAAGAAAAAAGAACTGTTAGGTCTGTGACAAAATTTGAAATCACTATAGGAGGGCCTGCAGTTTAAAGCACCGAGCTGGCAGAATCGTTAGCTCACCGCAAAAAAGAAACAAAAAACCTTGTATTCGTATTTTTATGTTAAAATTATGAATTCAAATTCCGTCAAAGTCAACTTTGCTTTTTTCTCTCGTGTTGGATTGTATCGACTAATCCGTCCATTCAAAACTGTTGGGCTTGTGTCTAAATTAAACCCCTTATACGAGGTCTGATCAATAAGTATCTCGACTGGTGCTATAAAATCAAAACTACAACACGTACCAATTTAACATTTAATTTCCTTCTAAGTAGACCCCTTCGGAAGCCACACACTTGATCCAACGCTGTTTCCATCGATGGAAGCATTCTTGGAACTCGTTTTCTGGGATAATCAGCAGCTGCATCATCGCATTCTCTTTGATTTCCTCGACGTCCTGAAATCTTCTTCCTTTCAAGCGAGATTTGATTTTTGGAATGAGGAAAAAATCGCAGGAGGCAAGATCTGGGGAATGTGGTGGCTGTCGGACCTGGGGAATGCCGTGCCTAGCCAAAATTGGGCAGATGCGTTGTCATGGTGAAATTGCCACTCACCGGACGTATGCAATTGCGACCTTTCTCGACGAATAGCATCCCACAAGCGCCGCAAAACGTCACGGTAGTACTTCTTGCTTACTATACTCATGATGAACAATCCCCTTGTAGTCAAAGAAAAAGGTCAACAGTGTCTTCACATTGCTTCGTTCCTTCTTCGGTCTCCGAAATGTTGGGGTCTTCCACTGCGAAGACTGAGCCTTTGTTTCGGGGTCAAAGCCATAGAACCACGATTCATCACCCGCTATGACCATTTTCAAAAGTTTTCGACAGTCAAGGAGATCTTGTGCAATTGAAACCCGAGTGACTTTTTAATCAGCTGAAAGCAGTTTTGACACAAACTTGGCAGACACGCGTCACATACCCAAATCTTCAGTGATAATTGAGCTGTAACTAATCTGCACATCTTCCGATAACTCACGGATGGTGATGCAACGATTCCCCCTCAGAGCTGCACGCACATCTGCGATGTTTTTCTCAGTTCGGCTGGTTGTTGTAAGTCTCCCAGAGCATTCGTCAATATCGACATTTTTTCGGCCATCTTGGAAACGTCTGTACCACTCGTACACTTGTGGGCAGCTCATACACTCTTCTCCATACACTTTCTGTAACTTTGCGCAGGCCTCTGAGCAGGTATCGTCCAAGATTTTGGCAAAATTTGATGCAGATTCCCTGATCAACTTTCTGTATGACTACAGCGTATCATCATCCAGTGCCCTTTCAGTCTGGTGGCGGTGGTTACTAGTGACTTACCTGACCCAGGGCTTTATGGCTACGAAAGCAGGAACCCCAGTTTGGACTCCTTCCACCGTTGTTTGCTTCGGGCCAGTAGTGGCCATGTAGGCCCCAGTCGTGGCTATGTAGGCCCACATACACACACACGTACACACACTTCCATACATACATATATGCATACATACATACATACGCACATATTCCCACGCACATATAGCTACACCTCTGTAGAAACAATCTGTTGAACCCGTTTCTACGATTCTTACCTGTGAAAGGCAGTTTCAAGCAGAAAGTCAAGTATAACGGACGGCCATAACAACCATTTCAAAACAATTTTCAACTTTTGTGCTTTACTCTCGTTTCCTGCCAACTTTCCTTGCTCTATTCACGCATGACCACTCGGACATTTAAAGCAGAAATATATTTTGTTGTTGTTAGTGGTGGTGTTGTTGTTGTTGTTGTTGTTGTTGTTGTTATTTCCATTGATTTTGTGACTGTTTTGTTGTTGTTGCAGTTGTGTTCTGACGCGGTGTTTCCTCGTCCATTTTTGAACTGTTTAAAACTCATCGAATTAATTCAACCCGAGTGAATATGTATGAGTAGAGGGCGTTCAGGTCTGTTTTGTAGTGGTGGAGGTAGTGACTGAGGAGGTAATGACTGAGGAGGCAGTGCTGGTGGTGGTGGTGTCGAGGGTAGTGGAGTTGGAGGTAGTGATCATTATAGTCCACCACTACCACCACCACCACCACTAACAGCAGCAGCACCACCACCTCCACATCCGCCGCCGCCGCCACCACTAAAAGTGCAAAACGATGTTTTAAGACTGTGTTTTTTTGTGGTCGTTGGTGATATATTTTAACATAAAGTTCACACAGTTTAACATAATCTTGGTCATGTTTTTCTATGTTAATCCTGTTATTTGGATATTTTAGCATTACAAAGCAACAAATATTATATTTCTTCATTACAATTTCAACATCTCGCCAGTATGTATCCATGTATATACGCCTATATACACATATCCGTGTATATATATATATATATATATATATATATATATATATATATATATATATATATATATATATATATATATATATATATATATATATATACACATATATAATCTGACTTCACACTCACTAGAGATTCACATCAACAATAAATGCTCAGTCGTTATTCTTAAAAATGCTTTAAATAATAAAATTACACATGTAAGTATACATACATTGCCACCCCAGCGCTCTGTGGTGGTCTTTTTCGCTGCCGAAGTGATGGTGGGTGGTCTCCCCCTTTCAGGCCTTGTGGGGCAGGATCTACTTAAGTCATGATTGTCTAGGTTAATATATATATATTATATAAAATTTGTGGGGAAGGCCGGAGCAATGCTAAAATAAATCCAAGGTAAAACACAAGAAAACAGGCATATGTATTAATGGTGACTCACCCTACATTCAATATTTCAGGGCTATGACCCCCTCTTTAGGAATTAACGAATGTTGCAGACGTACGTACGTGTGCGTATGTGGGGAGTAGATATGCGCAGAACGTTGTTGTTATAGTAACCAGCTAGCTTCATGTAACTCTCTTCTGTGTCCCACTAAAGCTTTGTGAGTGGATTTGGTAGGCGGAAACTGAAAGAAGCCTGTCGTATATGCATATATATGTGTGTGTTTGTGTATTTGTGTTTGTCCCCCCCCCCATACCATCACTTGACAAGGAGGGTAGTGATGAGCTGGAAACTGTGTTGGAAGCGGATACATCTCAAACTACGCATGAGTTAGCAGCAAGGTGTGATGTTTCGATTCCAACTGTACTGGACCAAACAAATCGGCAAGGTAAAGAAGCTGGACAAGTGGGTACCACACGAAATGAACGAGCATCAAATGACATGCTGTCTTGAAACTTGCTGTTCTTTGCTGTCACGGCATAAAAGCGAACCACTTTTGCATCGTATTGTTACGTGTGATGAAATATGGATTATTTTCAACAATAGTAAGCGTTCTGCCAAAACACAATCCCAAAACAAATATTCACCAAAAAAGCTAATGGTGTTTGTTCGGTGGTCCAGAGCTGGTGTCATCCACTACAGCTTCATGGGACCTGGTAAGTCAATTACAGCGGTTTATACATCAACCAACTGGATGGAATGGCGAGTGAAATTGCAATTAAAACAACCCAGATTAGTCAACAGAGACAAGCCAATTCTCTTGCAAGACAAGACAATACTCGACGACCATCGTCTTTTGCTTTTTGTGAATTTCCCCCCCCCCCATATAT
>NC_069000.1:45663107-45664189 GCF_001194135.2 Octopus bimaculoides
TATATATATATATATATATATATATATATATATATATATATATATTGGGCTTTCAGTTTCCGCCTACCAAATTCACTCACAAGGCTTTAGTCGGCCCGTGGCTATAGTAAAAGACACTTGCCGAAAGTACCACGCAGTGGGACTGAACCCGGAGCCATATGGGAAGTAAGCTTCTTACCACGCACACACACACACACACACACGCACAATACTTAGAGTATGCCAAAAGAGCGAGGTAAACCAATAAACTTCGTAAAGTTGCTTATCATCATGTTGTTTGTTACGCTACAAAGAAAGATACAAAAATGAGAAATCAGGTTTGCAATACAATATGATAAATGAGTAAGATGGTATATGAAACCCTGTTTTAAGGGGAAAAGTAGATAGCTGTACTGTTGAAAAAATAATTGTTGCTAAAATATTTTGTTAGATGGTGTAATGGTATCTATAACTTGAAATAAATTGTAAACTCAACTGACTGGCGCCAACAAATAGCAAAAGAACTCGATGAACAAGTTTCTAACATATTCCGAAGAGTTTCGACTGATGATGTATGATCATAGATAAAATATGCGTTACTGATCTCGGAGGTATGTAAACTTTCTCGAAACTTAATAGTGGAATCAAATATTTACCGAGTGTTCATTGATATATTCTTAACATTTGGGTGGATTATATTATTATAAAAAGAAGAGAAAAACAGGAAAAGAGGTCTTAAATGTTTATAAAAGAAGCTTTTGAGACCGGAAACCCATAATGTGTGGATCAACAACGGCAAATAATTTTATAATACGGAGGTGCAAAAGATATTACACGGTATACAGAAATGCATATATACATACATACGTACGTACATAATATATATATATATGTATATATATATATGGGAGAATATACAAATAATAACAACAGACGAGGACAGGTGGTGTAAATAACAAAAGTATATATTAGTATGACGCTCGGGAATACGGAAAGTCTTTGACGTTTCGAGCTACGCTCTTCAACAGAAAGAATACGGAGACAAGGAGAAAAACACGGAGAAAAAAAAAATTGAATAGTGTTCAGTCAACGGTCAATCATAT
>NC_069000.1:45664418-45666863 GCF_001194135.2 Octopus bimaculoides
ATATTTACCGAGTGTTCATTGATATATTCTTAACATTTGGGTGGATTATATTATTATAAAAAGAAGAGAAAAACAGGAAAAGAGGTCTTAAATGTTTATAAAAGAAGCTTTTGAGACCGGAAACCCATAATGTGTGGATCAACAACGGCAAATAATTTTATAATACGGAGGTGCAAAAGATATTACACGGTATACAGAAATGCATATATACATACATACGTACGTACATAATATATATATATATGTATATGTAAATATAATTTCCAGGATTCAAGAGATTCAGGTACTTAAATTGTAATGCACCAAAATCAGAACGGTAATAGTACTATCGTGTACAAACAATATTTAGGACAAATACGTATATATGTTTGTGTGTACGTGTGTGTGTATACGTGATGTATGTGTGTGTGTATGTGTGTGTGTGTGTGTGTGTGATTTATTAGTCGCCAGTATACTAAAATACAGTAATGGCTAATTTATATTGAAATTATAATAAGGGTGTTGAATGATTACAACACTAGTCTGCTAGAAATAGACCTTAAATGGTTTAGGAAGCACTTAGATTATTACTCCACTGTACAGCCTTGTGTAGTAGAGTAATAATTTAAGTGGTTCCTAGACCATTTAGGGTCTATTTCTAGCAGACTAGTGTTGTAATCATTCGACACCCTTATTATAATTTACATATATATATATATAGCAATAATATCAAGACTTCATTTAAATACCTTTATGGTACCCCTGAAAGCCTGCTACATTATGAAGAATCCCTGAATATATGACAAGTATTGCAGAATAATATGAAATTCACCGTTACATTAATCGAGTGACGCAGTGTGACTCTCGTAGGCAAGCCGCCATCATGTTCACATCTTTACCTCCTGAGATTGGAGAGTTACAAGACACGAAAACTTATTCGTGCATATCGAAAACATCTGCACACATCAATAACAAGAGCTGCGTATATCAATACACCAATTGTATGTTTGTGTATTGATTTAGATTTTAGTTTTCAGGGAAAGCCTGTGAGCTTATCAATAAATCAATTGATTCAGTGAATGAAAACTGGGTCTTTGGCGTCGATATTGCTTCACATCTACTATGTCTCTTTCCCCCATTAACCTGCCTTCACTTATAACTTCACTCTCACAACTTCTCTTTTCTCTCTTTCACCTCATTTCTCTCTCTCTCTCCCTCCCCCCTCCCTCTCTCTCTCTCTCACTCTTTCATAAACACTTCCCCTTCCTATGTCTTTTCATTTCTCTCTCTCCCTCCCCTCTCTTTCTTATTTTTCCCTTTATTCTCACTCCCCCTTTCACCCTCTCTCTCTAACATATCTCACTCTCACATATCAATAATTATTACTGTATTTCTCCTGCTTTCACTTCTCCCCATTCTCTCTCTCCTTTCCTCTTTCTTACACCCCCACCCTTCTCTCTCACTGTCTCTCTGTCTCTTTCTCTCTCTCTCCCATCTCTCTGTAGTTGTATTCTTTTATTTTGAAATAATTTTAGGGCTTTTTACTCTCTTATTCATCTGCTTATTTCTCCAGCCAACATGTGTACGTGTGCGCGCACGTGCATGTGTGTTTTTTATGGTCAACAAGTATTGAGGGGTTAAATACATACAAACACACAAACATGTTTCACACGCACGCACACAAACACTCACACATAAACACGTGCACACATACACACATATAATAACACATACATACATATATATATATATATATATATATGAAGCATTGCATTATTGAATGGACAAGGGGCTATCAGATGATGTCAGACACCGCTGGTCACAATGCGTTCTCTCGGATTGCTGTAGCTTTCGAAAGATCCCAGCCCACAGTTTAGGCGGTTAAACGAAGATTCCTCTTGTACTGGGTGCTAGTCCGTTGACGGGGGTTTCCCATTTACAGCTTAATGGACTGAGGCAATGTGAAACGAATTGGCTTTGACCACCAGACGCACTGCCTTGTCCGAGAATTGAAACTACGAGCTTGAGATTGTCAGTGCAATACCTTAACCACTACACGATGCACTTCCATGCAGCGTCCGTCGATCATGTTTAGCCACAAAGCATTTGTCAACCAGGCAGCTTGTAATAACGGACACTTGCCAAAGGTTCCGAACAGTGGGACGGGACCCGAAACTGCGTGGTTGAAAAACAAACTCCTTAAGCCTTCAGTCATGCTTGTGCCTAAGCGCACGCGTGCGCGCTTGATGTGCATGTTTGCTCAAACTTGTCTTGGTCGTGTTGTCTGTATTTTAATCGTCCATTGCATTTCCTATATATATAATATATATATATATATATATATATATATATATTTATACATACATTCATATATATACATACATATATATATTCATATATATATATATATATATATACATACATATATATATATATATACATATATATATTCATATATATATATAT
>NC_069000.1:45667768-45668573 GCF_001194135.2 Octopus bimaculoides
ATATATATATATATATATATATATATATATCTATATATTTATATATATACTGTTTTATGTGATTTCATTACGATATTACTCAGATGTGCTACTAAAGTTTTTTGTAGGCATTTATTTGTACTCCTTTTAGAGTACAAATATAATCTGTAACTGTTTCATTATGCACAAACAAATCGGCCCTTCTGATAAAGATTGTGAAGAGCCTTTCGATAGAACAGACTGCCTTGACAGGCACTCGTAGTTGTTGGGTTTGACATAATCTCGTCTAAACAGGAGACAATGAAGTGTCTTTCCGGAAACTTAAGCAACACGTTTGTTATCTTAAGTACTGTAAAGATCACATCTAAGTCTAGAGAAAACATTGAGACTTCTCTATTTATCGAATGTAGAATTTCAGTGAAGTTAGAATTGTTCGTGGAGGTTATGTTAATCTATCGTTATTTTGCTATGTTGCATGTCTGGCTACTTGTGTTGTTTCTGTTCGCTCATTGTCGCTTTGTTTAAGCAAATTATGTCGTGAGTGTATCCTACTCTTTTATTTTGTGTTTGTCCCCACCCACCATTTGACAACCGGTGTTCGTGTGTTTACGTCCTCATAATTTAGCGGTTCGGCAAAAAAGTTGCAATAACTACTGAGCTTTAAAAAGTAATTCCTGGAGTCAAGTTGTTCGACTAAAGAAACTTTAAAGTGGTGTGACAGCATGGCCGCAGTCATATAACTTTAAAAAAGTAAAAGATAAAAGATAAAGATATATATATATATATGTATGTATATATAAAAGATATGTATATGTATGTATGTGTG
>NC_069000.1:45668661-45670463 GCF_001194135.2 Octopus bimaculoides
TATATATATATATATATATATATATATATATATGTGTGTATATATATATATATATATATATATCTATATATATATATATATATATATATGCACCCATACACACTCACTTGTATACATGCAGTGTGAGAGTCTGTATATGTTATGTGTAAACACAAATACACACACACACACATACACATACAGAGAGCCAATGGGACACAGGACATTTGTGTGTGTGTGTGTGTGTGTGCGTGTGTGTGTGTGTGCGTGCGCGTGTGTGCATGTGTGTGTAAGTTTATACAGACAACATACGTGTGTCGACGCGTTGCGACACTTTTCTCGATTTCAAATTACCTTTGTACTTTTTATTGTCGCATTAATAATGGTGTTGGGAAATGAAAAGTCATTAACACAGCCGTCCATTTGTCGGAGCCGTTAAATTAAATTATTCTGTTTGACCCATGGATGGATATTGCAGTTGTAAATAAGTCACAAACCTACCGAGATTAAATATCATCAGAATTACATTTCACCTGAGCATTTTTTAATTAATGCAAATCCTTATCTCTCACCTTGTTCCTTGCCCCCCCCCCCACCTTCTAATCCCGTCCTCTCACTTTCTTCGCTTTTAATCCCTACTTCTCTTTATTTCTCTCCCTCTCTCTCTATCTCTCTCTCCTCTCTCTATCTCTCTCTCTCTTACCCTCTCCATTTCTCTCTCTGTATCTGCTGTCTCTCTCTTCGATTGATTTCATTGTGACAATCCCTGGAGCAACTGCCTGCCGTCGCTTCCTGTCCAAACGTCGCCATTATTTACTCTTCCCCCGCCTGCTTCCACTCCTCTTCCCTCCACTTTTTCCCCCACAGCAATCTCCCTGTTTTGTTAACTCTTACCCCTCTCTCTTCTTCTCTACCCCCTCCTTTTTTCTCTGTGTGTCTCTCAGTCACCCACCATTACTCGCAACCTATTTCTACCCCTCACCCACCCTATTGGTCACTCACTCTCTCACTCTTTCTCGTTCTCTCTCTACACCTCCATCTCCCGCCTCTCTTCCTATATATCTTTTCCTCCCACTCCTTCCTTCCTCCCTATCTTTCTGTCTCTCATTCTTTCTCAGTCTGTCGTTCTCCCTCTCTTTTTCCCCACTCTTCTTTTCTTCTCCTTTTCTTTCTATCTTTCTCTTTCTCTCCCTTTTGTACACACACCAGAGCCCCCTTTCTGTCTCATTCTTTCTCTCTCTCTCTCTCTCTCTCTCTCTCTCTCTCTCTCTCTTGCTCACTTTCTTCCTTTCTTTTCTCTCGTTTCCTCCCCGTGGCTTCTCTCCCTTCTTCCCTCTCTCTCTCTCATTTCTTCTCTCTTTCCCACAACTTATCCTCCGATCCCTCCCTCTATCCCTCATCTCATCCATATCTCCCATCACCCACAACTCCATAACATCGCTGTCCACCTTACTCCCACTCCACCTCAATCCATTACATCAACACCACCACCACCACCACCACTACAACCACCACCATGACAGCAGTCTACATGCCATGGCTGCAACAGTTATCACGGACAACAGCAGACTGTCCGTTCTGCTGTCGACTATTATTATTATTACTATTATTATTATTATCATTATTACACCGCCAGAGTTCAGTGGACACCTGTGACAACGGTCAGTTTTACATTCTTACTTTCTGTTTTATCACCGCTCGACCAGGGCCCATCCCAGCCTCTTTTAGGACTTTCATCGCTTTCATCTTTTGCATCGCTTCCATCATTCTTCTTCCGCTCACATTCATTCAAACTTGTCTTATATATATATATATATATATAT
>NC_069000.1:45670748-45672204 GCF_001194135.2 Octopus bimaculoides
TATCGTTGCTATTATGCAAAAGTGTCGTAAGTCCAAGACGTTGCGCTTTCAGAAAACAAACAAATAGTTTCACCATTCCATAGCAAAACCGTTGTGCTACACTTTGACAATTTTTGATATCTTGGCATCTGAAGCAGCTGGAGATACGATAGTTTGACCGAAAGAACCCGCTGTTGCAAGCATAAATAAATATTGAAAAAAAAAGAAAAGAACGTATTTGGCCAAATTTGGACATACGACAATTTAACATAATAGCAACGCTATATATATATATATATATATATATATAAAATAAAATCAGTTACTGTTATTAAAATCAAGGGTACGTAGCGTTCCATTAATTAATAAGGTTAAAAAAAATACATATAATAAATGCACAAACAAACGGAAAACAGACACAGATGGTCACAGAACTC
Source organism: Octopus bimaculoides (assembly GCF_001194135.2). Taxonomy (NCBI): domain Eukaryota; kingdom Metazoa; phylum Mollusca; class Cephalopoda; order Octopoda; family Octopodidae; genus Octopus; species Octopus bimaculoides. Next base: position 45,671,165 of record NC_069000.1, read on the forward strand.
CTCCTTAGTTATCCGCTGGAGCAGTGGTTCCCAAATTTTTCGGACTGCCGCCCTCTTGACACCCAGGCCACGTTCCTACCGTCTCCACCCCGACTAAACATCACAAACATAGATCCCTTTCTAAAGCAAATTCAAAGCAACTGCATTTCACAAACAAAAACTTAACCTAATGAACCCATTACTTTGTTGTTTTTACATCAATTTCCAGTCCGTTATCGCTCCAACTCTTACATGGATCACTACCCCATCATCGCCTCACTTTTCTTCAACGTCCCCTTGGAACTTTCCACCGTGCTCAGGGGAAAAATACTGCCCACTTTGGGAACCACTGTGCTAGAGGGTCAAATGCATTTTCGCGCCTTTAACGATAAATAGCGTTTGACCCTCCGGCCGATAACTGATGAGGTGTTGGTGATCTACTGTGTCTGTTTTCCGTTTGTTTGGGCATTCACTATGATTTTTTTTACCTTGTATATATATATATATAGAGAGAGAGAGATAGGTAAGGCATCATTTTCCATTGGCATTACTCCTACACATGTTTTGGTGTTGTCTCATAGTCATAAGGCCTTTTATTTTTGTTAGTACATTTATATTTGTACCAACTACTTGTGTCGTTTGTTTGTTTTCGTCATCGTTCTTTACTGTTTGCTCTGTTATTTCCAACAGTTTTTTTTGCTGTTGACGCCACCAAAAGGAACAATCTTATCGTTAAAGGCGCGAAATTGTTATGGTTTTGGGATGATCACTGATGAGGGAAGAGACTGTCTGCGTCTTGGGCGCGAATTTTCTGTTTGTTCCTTTGGTGTCCTTCTGTGCAATTTTTGAATCTTATCACACACAAATACACACTCACATGTATGTACGTACGTACGTACGTACGTATGTATGTATGTATGTATGTATGTATGTATGTATGTATGTATGTATGTATGTGTCTGTCTACGTACGTATGTATGTATGTCTCCTCAGTCATATTTTATGTTATACATTTATTGCCATCTCTTTGCTTTTGAATGTAAAGCAGTTGTTTTTATAGT
>NC_069000.1:45672341-45672780 GCF_001194135.2 Octopus bimaculoides
GGTGGTGGTTGTCGCTGCTGTTGTTGTCAGTGTTACTGTCGTTGCAAAAGAACAATAATTATTCAAGACGGAGGCAATCATTATTAATGTTTCCGACAACCTCCACCACCGTCGCTTATGTTGTCGTTGTTGCTGTTGTTGTTGTTGTCGCCGCCGCCGTCGATATTGTGATTGTCGTTGTGCTTGTTGTCATTATCTTCCATCTTTTACTTGTTTCAGTCATTAGACTACGGTCATGCTGGAGCACCGGCTTGAAAAAGTTTTAGTCGAATGAATTGACCCACTAATTTACGGAGACGTAACACACTAACACCAAGGAGACTCACATACACATATACATCTGTCTACCTATCTATCTATCTATCTTTCGCTTTCTCTCTCTCTCTATCTCTCTCTCTCCATATATATATATATATATATATATATATATATATATATA
>NC_069000.1:45672932-45675820 GCF_001194135.2 Octopus bimaculoides
CTCGGCTCTCTTTTCTGCTTCTCCCCAGTTAGATCCTTGCTTTTTCTTGCACATTCTTTTCGGATTTTGCATCGTGTCATAAGTTTACCCGAGAGAAGGCCTTCCTCATTCAGATCTTATTAACTTCAAATTGATCTTCTGGCACTTTTTCGTTTCTCTAGGCCGTATTCAAACCGTTTATTTTATTTGAACTACCTCTGTCCAGGGGTAGTTCATATTATTCGGTCATGTACCCTTTAATCTGTCCAGTTGGGAGCCTTTCTAGGAACTTGTGTTTCGCTGACACAGGCCAAAGGATCATTGAGACAGACAGGCCAGCACATCACAAAAGGGACTGGATCTTGTGATAGATATATACATATATACATTAACTGGTCCTCCGTCGATTACGACGACGTGTGTTCTAGTTGATCCGATTAACGGAACAGCCTGCTTGTGAAATCAACGTTCAAGTGTTTGAGTACTCCATGGACAACCGTACTCTTAATGTAATTCTCAGGGAGGTTCAGTGTGACAAACCGAATGTGAGAAGGCTGGCCCCTTTGAAATACGAGTATTACTCATTTTTGCCAGCTGAGTAGACTGCAGCAACATTAAATAAGATGACTTGCTTAAGGGCACAACGCATTGCTGGGAATCGAACTCGCTATCTTATGATCGTGACTCGCATACCGTAATCACTAGCCTGTTGTGATTATTTTTATTGTTGTCATATTTTATGTCGCTGTAAGGTAACAAGCTAGAAGAATCTTTAGCAACACCGGACTAAATACTTCGTAATGTTTCGTCCGTCTTTCTGTGTTGAGCTCAAATGTCGCCGAGGTTGACTTTGCCTTTCATCCTTTCGAAATCGATAAAATTAGTACCAGCTGCGTACTGGTGTCGACGTCATCGACTAAATCTCTCCCCACCAAATTCCAGGCCTTGTGACATGCTGCTTGTTGTTATGGTTACTGTTGTTAGAGTTTCCTTTACAGAGTTTGTTATTATTATTATTATTATTATTATTATTATTATTATTATTATTATTATTATTCATGCCATTATTGTTGAAATAATCTCATCCCTGTAGTCGTAGTCGTAGTTGTTGTCCCCTGGGTAAAGTCCCGTGACATATTTCGATTTGTTTTGTTTCTTTCTGAGTTCAGCTCTCTCCCTGATCAATTTAACCTTTTGTGCCCCACCCTGGGGTTAGTTCAGTAAAGTACGTATAGGTGTTCATACACGTGATGGTTGACTCCTTTAAGCTGTGTGACCTGGTAAATAATGTTGATATTCTTGTTGATGATGTTAAATGCCTTTTATAGAAAACCGTTACCCTTGAAGAAGACCTGCACCAAACCCTAATAACCAATATTGCGATGACAACTTACACGGACATATGGCGTAGTGGTCAAGAGCGCGGGCTACTAACCCCAAGATTCCGAGTTCGATTCCAGGCAGTAACCTGGATAATACTAAGCCTTGAATTCATCTTTATCTGCATGGCACCCTCTCTTTATCTGCTTATTTGTTATTTGTTAGTATTAGGAGCCACAATAGATCGATAGTTCGGGATTCTTGACATTCATCCGGGTTGTGTGATTTAGAGTCAAAATGTTCCTTAAATAGTTTTTACAAAATTGAGGTACTTTATCTATATCTGTATCTATGGTAGTCTCTCTCTTCATATGTTCATCTTTTATTCCTGACATTACTTCTGGGCTCTGTGAAGATTTAGTGTTAAAATGCTTTTTAAAAATACAATCTTTCCAAAACTAAGGTACCACATCTATATCAGCGTGTATGGTACCCTCTTTTATATGGCATGGTACCCTGTTCTGTATGCGTGTATGGTACCCTGTATTGATCTTTTCCTGCTCTGTACATGTTTATGTTCTTCGTTTCATCGACGGACGTGAAAATTTTTTTTTTTTCTTGAATTCAACTTTTGCTTCTTCCCTTTTGTCTTGTAAATTCCTGTTGTCTTGGAATTCTAACAACAGTTTTGCCTTATTTTTTTAGTCTTATGTACCATTTTGCTTCTGGCTTATTCCACGTTTCTCTTATTTGATGGTTCGCTACTTACCAAAAATATCTATAAGAAATGATAAAACCATCACTTGTTTTCCAGCTTCCAAATCGTTGTTGTTCCCTCCGTTGTTTTGTTTGTTGCTCTTCTCAAACACGCTCACACACACACACACACACACACACACACACACACACACACACTTCATCGACGTCAGTCATTTCTGCATGTATGCTTTTTTTTCCTTTGAAACATATTTCAAGTTGTTTCCTTTTCCGAATTTAAAAGATTGGCAGAGCTCTTTTTTCTAAGTCAAGATAGCTCTTGGGATTTATGGTTTGGTTAATGTAATCATATATGAGTTGGCAGTGGTGCCCTTCTATGTGTGTGTTGTGCTTATGTGTACGTGAGTATAGACTTAGACTCGGAGGTGTACGTAACGCGATAGAATGTAACTGCGATTACATGCATTTGTTCATCGAGGACCACCAGATGGAGAATTCCTGAAATATTTTACGAATTTTCGCTGTTTTTCTGATCGAGTGTATGTATGTATATATGTATGTATGTATGTATGTATGTATGTATGTATGTATGTATGTATGTATGTATGTATGTATGTAGACAGACAGATAGATAGATAGACAGACAGACAGATGGATAGATAGATAGATAGATAGATAGATAGATAGATAGATAGATAGATAGATAGTTAAATAAAACAAAAAGATGATGGTTTGCCTCGGGAAAGTTGTATTATTTGGAAAAAGTGGAAGAATGAGTAAAAATATTGGCATGCTTGAGAAGTGGAGGTTTTCGGTGTTTTGGACAGAGTCCTTCAATAACTGAGATATATATATATATATATATATATATA
>NC_069000.1:45676376-45679882 GCF_001194135.2 Octopus bimaculoides
TATATATGACTTGTTCAAGAGAAAGTGGTAGTGCTCTACATGTCTGTTTGTTACATTGTAATGAGGACTTTTCCAAGAATTTTTACTGATGCCTTGCAGGCATATCTTCTTCTGTGCTGCATCTACTTGACCCAGGTTAAGGTCAGTCTTTTCAAGCTTTGTTCCCAGATGTTCCTCTCTGTTCTGAATGTCCCAACAATAGTCAAAAACATTATGGTTTTGTTAACTTCTCTATTGAAATACTTGAGGATTTCACTCTTCTGCTCGGTATAATACTAAACCTTTATCTATCTTTGTTTCATTTTACTTAGGTGAAAATTGATGTGCCACGAAGATTGCAATAGAACTTTATCTTTTTGCTCAACGTCTGCGATATTCGAGGTTTTGAGTTGTATCCTTGTGTAAGAAAATCCCACAACAACCGCACTTCGTAGTTTTGGACAGCTTGAATTTTTATTCCTAGAAAATGATTATAGCTTTTTCTGTGCCTGAAAAAGTAACTTTTCTGAAAAATTCCAGTGCATTGTTGCAGAAACCACAGATATTAAAAATGCCCCGAACAGAGTATTGACTTATAAAAACGTTTATTATAGTTTATAGTATATTACGGTTGCATAACGAAATACCGCGTACCTACAAGTCATTAACATTTTTATTATTATCATTCGGTAGATCTATTCTAATACTTTTTCTCTGAGTTTCCCCGTTTCATCTATATCATTGCAGAATTTTCGATTCGGAAAGTCATGCCAATGTCTTAACTAAATTCCTTACTGCATGCACTCAGGAACTCAATTGGTTTTTATCTTTGGCACAAAAGCTTACATCCTTACTTTGTTTAGTAAACTCAACAAAGGATTCTGCGCAATTACACACAAGACGGGAGAAAAGTTGTCGCCTTGAAATACCTTTTTATCTGCATCACAGCTAAGCTTTCCTTTCTTGGTGTTAGCTCTACGCTCCAATGGCGCTATGCGTATTTTTAGCAGACATATAAACTTTTTCAATATCTCGAAGATCCACGAGTGTTGGACTAGATCGAATACTTTTCCATGATCGATAAAAACAATGCACAAATTAGTCGATCTTGGCCTGCAATTTCCCAAGATCATCTTGTTGATCATTAATTAGTTCTTCGGTCTTCTGCTCTATTTATTTCAGATGTTCTGTTCACCATGCATAAGTATTTCTTATGTAGGTGTTGATATACCTCTTCCGCAATTAACCCTGTTAAGAGTTTTCTCGTAATTAGCAGACACGTAATTGGCCTGTAATTTGAGGCAGCATTTCCTTCAATTTGTTTGAAGGAAATCCTTGGATAGGAACTCTTTTAATTATATCACCATGGTTTCATGGAAGGTCGTAAACCCATTTATCCAGTACTTATGGACTTATTATTATTACTATTATTATTATTATTATTATTATTATTAATATAGAAAGGATTGAGGTAACTCCTCCTGAAGATATAGAGTCAAAATTAAAAGAAGAGTGCCATTTGCTATCTTGTGAACAATATTTCGACATCTCGCGTGTCTTCCATTTGCTATCTTCAGGAGGAGTTACCTCAATCCTTTCTATATTAACCAAAATGAAGTAGATTGACAAATTTATTTTTTGAACCAGTGGAAGACACGCGAGATGTCGAAATATTGTTCACAAGATAGCAAATGGCACTCTTCTTTTAATTTTGACTCTATATCTTCAGGAGGAGTTACCTCAATCCTTTCTATATTAACTTTTTGCCTTCCTTCTTGACTATTCGTGGGTCAAAGGGGCGAAACGAGTGAAATAAAGTTGGTTGACTATGTATATGCTAACATATTCGTAAACACATCGTAATATAATTAGTATCCTTTGCATTGGAACTTGAATGGTTACCGAAAAATATTTCGAAATGTTGGACGATAAGTAAAGTCATGAAGAAGAGAATCAAAGCTGCAGAAATGTGGTTTTATAGAAAAATGCTTAGAATTTATCTCGTGGGTCAAGAGGGTGACGAATGTGAAAGTATTGAAGGAGATGAAAGCGAAGAGATAGTTGATGGATACTAGCAGAGAGAGAGAGAGAGTGGAGATTTGTTGGTCATTTTCTCGGAGAGGATGACGGAACGGGACGTCACATGGATGAGACTGAGCTGGTGGGAAGGAGAACGAGAGGAAGGCAGAGAATGAAGATGTCCGACTGGATGAAGAAGAGAGTGAACGTGCAGAGCGAAAAGGACCTGGGCGATGTTGCGAGAGACAGAAATAAATGGAGGAGGAACAAGCCATGATTCGTCGAAGGCATGAATATGCCACGACACAAGAGAGAGAGAGAGAAGGAGAGAGAATACATAAGATACATCATTTAGTTTCTTAGGGTTTTTTCTGTTTATACACGTATGTTAGTATCGTTGTATTTGTCATTATAGTCATTACCTTCTCATTCATTATTATAAAATGAACATCAAGCTTATCCTTACAGGATAAGCTGCATACACTGTTATTAATGTTATAAACTAGTTTCCAAAGATTATCTGAGGATAGTCTAGTTTATACGAATATACTGCAATTTCTCGTTAACTTTTCCATACCTGCGGTAATTACAAGTATAGATAAGGAATTAATTATGCTTTGATCCGCTGATCCTACGATCCTAAATATGAACAAGTTAAACTCCTTTCTCAGAGTATACCTTCAATGATTCGTCTATCATCACAGAAAAGACCAAAACACGCGAACCAACGGTGAAAATAAATAATTACAAAATTCTGTAAGATTACTCTTAGCTTTTTTTTTATGAGGATGACTATTAATAAATAATAAATAATTTCTGACTTCTGAGATAATCGGATGAGACCAAGCTTCAAATGACTTAAGCTGATGTTTGTTTCATCATGAAAATACAGGTTGATACAGGTCGCACACTCACAGACGTTTACTGTTTAATCTATCACTTCATAACTGTCCTATCAAAGTAGAAACATTCCTTTTTTTTCTGTTCTCGTTGGTCACCTGGTCTTTATTTTCCAGTTATACATCTATTGATAGATATAATTTCTTCTTTTCTTGCAGGCAGAGCCTCTTCTTTTGATCATCAGGAGGCAAAGATCGTTTTACGGTTGCTCAGAAGACATTGACAACCATTATTTTCTGTTATTTTTTTCTGTGAACACAACAGATATTTTATTTACATTATTTACATTTGACGGATATTCGTCCTCATCTTGTTTGTTGTTAACACGTTTCGGCTGATATTTTCAGCCTGCAGTTTACGTTTGTTTAATCGTTCTTTGTTTTATTGTGAATTTAAAAAAATATTTATACAAATAAAAAGATTTAAAATTTTCTAGTCAATCCACTTCACTTCAGTGACTGATGGCTACTTATATTATTAATCAGAGACCTGATAAAATATTAAACTGACTATAAATTATTATTATTATTATTATTATTATTATTATTATTATTATTATTATTATTATTATTATTATTATTATTATTATTATTATTATTATTATTATT
>NC_069000.1:45684467-45686727 GCF_001194135.2 Octopus bimaculoides
ATATACATGCATGTATATATGTGTGTGTGTGTATGTGTGTGTGTGTACGTGTTTGTAAGAGTTTTTGCCTGTCTCAACCTGTACTGACATCAGCGAGACACTGTAAACTTATTTTGGACATGGTTTAAACCACAACACCAGCCTTAATATTAATTCATAAAAAAAAATAAAAACGTGCCTCTTCTGCTTAACATCTAAAAATTAACCCAAACACATCCCAGCCCACCCGGTTGATATTGTGGGTATTACGGATTTGGGGTGTATTATGTGCGGACTATCACATGTTGATGAGTCTTTCATAGTCACCTCCCTTGACATCAAAACATTATGACAGATATTTGAGGACTTTGCTATTAGCATATGCCCAGACCACACACTACTACGATTTGTGAACGTATATAAATCTAAGCTTTCTAGGGAGAGCAAGTGGAATCAAGAAAATTAAAAGAGTAAATAAAAATATGAAATAGCTAAAATATTGTGAGAAGCAGTATCAGCATTCTGCGACAAAGACGTTTGAATCAAACGTATCAAATTGATACGCAGCGTCGTATCAATTTTTGGGGAAGCATTAATACTTATAGGGACACAGTAGTTAATGGAGTATTAAGAAAACTAGACCTATCGTTCAAAATATTCTATTCATTTTCCAAAGAAATATACGTAAAGCATACAAGACATACAGCCGCTATTCCAATGGCTTTTCGTTGTAAGTGCATGGTCAATCAACGGGAAAAAGGCGTAGTTGTGTGACTAATGTAGCAGAGAACTAATATGATACACAACTTTCAATGTAAACATGAAATGCATAAAGTTTATAACTCTGTTACATGCGAAGAAACGCCAGAACGACACTTTGTCATAGGTTAATCACCATAACATTGAATATATTAAACGAAATATAATTATATGGGAAAAATAACATTATTTGGCAACACTACGATTTTATAATTCCACAAAAAAGAATGAGAAAATAACTACAAAAAATTCACTGGTAGCAATATATAAGTCAAACATCAAAACCCTGGAATATTCGATTAGTACCACCAGGACTTAATCACTGCTAATTTCCAAATGCAATGAAGAGAATTTTATCAGTTATACCAGCATCCCAACAATCATTTCTGAGCTACTGAAAAACATGTGAACACCACGCCATTACTGACAACATTTCATTCTGACGATGAGGCAGTTAAGGGTTTGAAACGCTGATTGGTTGGGGATTTAGACCAACTATGAAACATCCTAAAGAATCTATTAAACTCGAACGTAATTGTGTCTTTGATATGTACGCATGTCTGTCTGTATGTCTGTCTGTATTTATGTATAGTTACACAGCAATAATTGAAATGGCATATACAGCTGTTTCCTCTTCTGTTCGCAAGCATATTGTGAAGACAAATACACATCGCATATATATATATATATATATATATATATATATATATGCATGTATGTATGTAAGTATGTATGTATGTTTCTATGTATTTATGTATCTGTCTATCTACTTGTATATCTACCCATCTCGTCTAAATATAATATTCATCTAAACCTGTAAATCTATCTGTCCATCTAGCTATCGATCTACCTATTTATCCCTCTATCCCCTATCTGCTTTTTTATGCATCTATTTATTGATCTCCTCCGTCTATTTTTCCAGGAAATTCATTGAACTTTATCAATGCTGGATGCACACAGGATTTACTCTAAGTCACCGTTAATGCTGCTACGGTGGGCTCAGAGCGAAAGGTAAGACGCGACTTTCATATCGTTCATTTCGCACTACACACACACAAAAACACACACACACACAAACACACACACACACACACACCAACAAACACACACACATGCACACGCTTTGTATTTTTCTCTCTTTCTCTCTCAACATTATACTTTACCATGTGTAACTTACCCTCTTTCGTGTACAAACAATTTGAATGCGTGTGCGTGTATGCATGTATGTGTATGTGTGTATGCGTGTGTGTGTGTGTGTGTGTGCGTGTGTGTGTACACAGCTTTTCTCTCTCTGATTTTTTTCTCTCTCTCTATTTCCACCTATTTCCTTCTGTCGAAAAGCGTACGCTCGAAACGTAAAAGACCTTTTCCATTTTACCCGAGTGCTAAACTAATACACCTGCTTGTTGTTCCTACACTTGTCCTTGTCTTTTATTTTCTGTAAATTTGAACTATATATATATATATGTTTGTCTGTCTCTCTCTCTCTATATATATATATATATATATACGTGTGTGTTTG
>NC_069000.1:45687397-45688031 GCF_001194135.2 Octopus bimaculoides
TATATATATATATATATATATATATATATATATATATATATCTAGTTAGCTAGCTACCGACCTACCTACCTACCTACCTATTTATCTAATGTAACATGATATAGTATATCCATCCAATCCATCTATGCTTCCTTCCTTCCATCCATCTGTCCATCCATCCATCCATCCATCCATCTGTGTCTAATTGAAAGATGAAGTAGTTTAGAGCCATTTGGCATCTTCTTCTAGCATGTTGCATTACTTGGTAATTGCCCTTATTGTATTTATAAAACTATATAATTTATATATGTGTGTGTGTGTGTGTGTGTGTGTGTGTGTGTGTGTACACTAGTAGAAGTACCCGGCGTTGCTCGGCATCCAAATACTAAAATGCTTTTATTACTTAGTAAATTTCCTATGTCATAAAGAACGTTAGCGCCAAATTGTAGCAAAATTGTTACAAAATTGTCGCAGATTGTAATAAAATTGGTCGCCGCGTACCGCTGAAGCCAAGCGGTAACAGTTTGATACGAAGTCCTGAGAAGGGCTTTAATGCGTTCTCAGATGGTGTAACAATCACGAGTGAAGTAGCCCTGAAAAGGGCTTTTTTGTCGTTCTCACAGCGGTAGAAATTTGATGAGAAGCCTACTTCCTA
>NC_069000.1:45688737-45691047 GCF_001194135.2 Octopus bimaculoides
ATATATATATATATACGACAGGCTTTCAGTTTCCGTCTACCAAATCCACTGACAAGGGTTTGTGCCACGCAGTGGGACTGAACCCAGAACTATGTGGTCAGAAGCAAATTTCTTACCACACAGCCGCGCCTGCACCTATATTTGCACAAAATGTATACGCCGAAATAGTTACTGTATCTAGTGTCCATACTTCGAAGATTTTAGAACGTGAATTAATAAAATAGTCAGAGAAGTATGAACTGATCGTATAGACATGGATTTGGCATATTTTGAGCATCACTCTACCCATCACAACTATCAAACGTTCTCTGAAGAACTGCAGGAGGGTAACCCCGATGAAATACATCCCAAAGTAAATTAAGGTTTATGCCATTGTGCCAGAAATCCTACCCCCACCTCATAACTCGATAAAAACTGAATAGACTATGTCGACAGTGTTGAACCCATTATAAATAGAGAGAAAACGTTTGAAGGATACATTCACAAAGCCTCGTTAAATAGCTTTGAGATTAACCCCGACACCTGGGAAACGCAAGCACAAGACCTCCCTGCCTGGCGAAGAATCACCGACTGGGGTGCCACCTCTTATGAACAGAACAGGATTGCGGGGCACAAAGAAAACCCGAACTGAACAAGTCCAGAGTTAACTCCTCGCTTCCATCCTCAACAGACCACCAGTGCTCGAACCTGCAGTAGAGCCTTCCGAGCAAGCATCGGACTGATTCATCACAACCGGATACATCGTACCCCGTCTTCTTTTCTCATGTGATGTCTTTGATCATCGTCGACAACGACGGACGAACTATTATTATTAATATACACCAGCTTTCAGTTTATGTCTTTATAACATGAGCACCAGGTTCCATGCATGTCCTGACTGCCACGCACACCTCACACAAGTTCTAACTGCTTGCTATTCCGATACACCACGCCCCAAACTACCAAACTGCACCTGACACAACATTTCCTAATTGTCGTATTCTCCAAGTACCATAAACATTATCTCCAGTTTTCTTTTTTAAACATGCCTGGACTTCCACATTACTGCAGGTCCTTAAAAACATTCATGCAAGACATTTGTTTTACTTTTTTCATTTTTTAATCTCGGAGTTTGCGATATGTTTATAGATTAGACAGGAGGAAAGGGAAGGCGCGTGCCTTAGCGGTTGGCACACTCGGCTCACAATCATTTGGTCGTGTGCTCGATTCCCGGTGACGCATTTTCTTCTTGAGCAAGGTACTTTATTTCGTATTACTTCAGTCCACACAGCTAGCAAAAATGAGTTGTACCTGTAATTCAAAGGGCCAGCCTTGTGACATTCTGTTTCATGCTGAATCTCCTTGAGAAATACGTCAAAAGTACGCGTGTTTGTGGAGTACTCAACCACTTGCACGTTAATTTCACTAGTAGGCTGTTCTGTTGGTCGGATCAGCTGGAACACTCGTCGTCGTAACCAATTGAGGGTCAGTTTAGTTTTTAGAGAGGGCGATATATTACCGAGAACAACAACTGGGGATAGACGTTCTCAGGTATTTCATCACCTATCTTTGGATAAGAATATTGGATCAGACGACAACAACAACAACCACTTAAGTGAACCACCCACCCCACCAGCAACAGTACGACTGTCGGTGGTTAAGGAACGCTCTGCCAAAGATAAACACAACCAGACGCTGTCAAAACATGACTGTCAAAAAACTAATTACTTCCACACCAATCTGTTGTTATGTACATCACGTGACATCTCACTTGAAACGGTTTCCTGTCCCAGATCATCCTAGCCTGATCTTTTTTTTTTTTTAATTCATGGACTGATATTTTATGAATCTACCCCTCCCCCCAATCCTCAACCATTTTCTCACTACTTTCCTTCTCTCTGCTATTCCTTTCTTCCTTATTTCTACGGTCACACCCCTTCACACACACACACACACACACACACACACACACACACACACACACACTCTCTCTCTCTCTCTCTCTCTCTCTTTCATTTTGGCAGGTTTTCACTCTCTACAAGTTTAACACCACAAACACCACGAAAGCATTCTATCGCTCGCTATCTATTAATCAATCATCCGTTTATCTATCTGTCCGTCTGTCATTCACTCTGTCTGTTTATCTGTCTGTCTGTGCGTATGTATGTATGTATCTATGTATCTATGCATCTATGCATGTATGCATGTATGTATGTATGTCTACCTCTATCTGTTTCTCTTTTTCTATCAATCTGCCGGTTATTCTGTCTATCTGTACGTATGCTTATTTATCTATCTATCTATCTATCTATCTATCTATCTATCTATCTA
>NC_069000.1:45692131-45693770 GCF_001194135.2 Octopus bimaculoides
TATATGTATGTATATATATATATATATATATATAGGTATATATCAGGTCAACATGTAACCAATGTACGGACAACTTTTAAGCATACATACAAATACACACAAACACACACACGCACACACACACACACACACATACACATGTGCATATACACACAGATGAACACCACTTATAGAAACACACATGCACTACCATACAACACTAGGCGCATACACTTGGTTGAGGGCATGTCATGCGCACACAGATACACACACACGCATACACACACAAATACAAACGTTTACACACACAAAGGCACACACAAACATAAACCTTGAACGAAGCATAATCACAAAAGGCGCTTCGCTCCCAATGCAGGTCATCGAAATGCTGGAAATAGCAGTAAACTCTCTTTAAATGAAGCATCATTGTCTGAAAAGAGCAAGAAGAACTGGGCAATAGAGCACTGGTTAATCAAATAAACAGAGGTGGTCACTACTGGATTGTATTAGTTGCAAGTCTATTAGATCAATGGCATATGTGTTCCCCAGCTGGACGGGACACCAGTCCATCGCAGCGTTACTCATTTTCGCCGGCTGAGTGGACTGGAGCAATGTGAAATGAAGTGTTTTGCTCAAGACCACAACGTGTCACCCAGTCATTTATTTATTTATTTATTTATTTATGAAACAATAAGTAGAAATTACTTTCTTTGAGAACTTTACTGTGGACAAAATTGATAAAGTGTTAACATTTTTATCAAAATACGCTACCGGTTTCAATCGTTAATAAACACTATTTAGTCATGTTGAAATAAAAATAAAAATAAATTGAAATGAATTGATTTAATCTTTCATGATATCAGTTTGGGAATTCCACATAATTTTCTAACAAAAATCACGTGATCCTGATGTTTTATTTGTTTTTGTTTGCTACTGAATCATTGTGGTAGCAAATCGAATTTGATTGTCGACACTTCCGTTCAGTTTACTTTCTATTTTTTTTTCTGAAATTCAAGAAACTGCATGTTAACTGAAATGACATTATCAACAACACGAAATAAAAGTGCATTTCCAAGGTAACCATTCCAGTGGATATTTTTTCCTTTTATGACTGGTGAAGGAGAAACGAGAGAGAGAAAAAAAACGGTGAAAGTATTTAACAATAGCAACAACAATAGCGCCAATATACAGAAGGGGAAATACATATGCATATCCCACGCGATATTAGTAATTATTGATGACAGCAAAATAATAATAGGAATAATAATAATAATGATTACGAGGAGGAGGAGGGTGACAACGGTAGCTACAACTAGTAATTATAATAAGGAAAACATGTTATATGGTAAGGATCTTTTTTAAAACGGGGGCCACATTTTTCATTAATGTTTTACGTAGTGTTTTTGGTACCGAAAGACTTTCAAACTTCGTATACTTATCTATTTTGTGTTATAGAACAGAAAAATATTTTTGTATTCGAATTTATTTCATGTAAAAAATTGTCTTATTTCGATAATTTCAACCAATCACTGACAAGTATTCAGTTGTTTACATTTACTCCTTTGGCTGATTAAGCCATAGCCTCGTTTTATTTGCTTTTTTCTTTTTAAATTTGCTGTTTTACCCTAACCCTAACCCTATCACCGATAGAATTGTTTCA
>NC_069000.1:45694741-45695792 GCF_001194135.2 Octopus bimaculoides
TAGTAATAGTAGTAGTAATAGTAGTAGTAGTAGTAGTAGTAGTAGTAGTAGTAGTAGTAGTAATAGTAGTAGTAGTAGTAGTAGTAGTAGTAGTAGTAGTAGTAATAGTAGTAGTAATAGTAGTAGTAGTAGTAGTAGTAGTAGTAGTAGTAGTAGTAATAGTAGTAGTAGTAGTAGTAGTAGTAGTAGTAGTAGTAGTAGTAATAGTAGTAGTAATAGTAGTAGTAGTAGTAGTAGTAGTAGTAGTAGGGAAACGCAATAAGAAAAGCTACGCTGGATGTTTACCCGACCGCTAGAAATAGCAACTAAATCTCCCCTCATTTTTTCAATCATACCACACAACCCTCTAAATTATGGCGGGAACATTGGATAATGTAGTCCAAGACGTACTTCGTCTAAAATTAAGACAAGATTTGTCACAGGTTAGGCGACTTTGAGCATTGCCCAACTGGATATTAACAGCTATATTTAGTTCATTGGGTAACTAACCAAAGAAGATTTCAGAAAACCCCAGGTTTTCAATAATGTAAGCTGGACACGGTTGGAAGATTAGAAGCATCGTATTCAACAAAGCGTGACTACATGCAATGCAGTGACGTTATAGGAATAAGTTATGAGCGGGATAGATCGATTGCTTTGTTCCATAACCAATAACGATTTGATCTTTAGCCATCTATCTATCTATCTATCTGTCTGTGTCGCTCTCACACGCTATATATATATATATATATATATAAATAATAAATGAGTATATGCATATATACGTACAAGTATGTACATACCTACATCTACCTGTATATATAGATGCATATCTAGGTACAGGACGTTGCAAACAAAACGTAGACAGATGATAAACAGAGTACAGAAAACACACAGGCCACATAGAGAACATTTCCTTCATCAGCTGCCTCCATTATAACACTAACTTTTAAAAAATAACTTAAAATCGAACTGCACTCTTCAAAACTTGCACTAAGAATAGAATATAAACATAGGTATATCTATACACACACACACACCTGTGTGTGTGTGTGTGTGTGTGTGTGTGTGT
>NC_069000.1:45696710-45697547 GCF_001194135.2 Octopus bimaculoides
CCACAGACACGTGTACCCTTAAGGTAGTTCTCGGGGATATTCAGCGTGACACAGTGTGACAAGGCTGACCCTTTGAATTACAGGCACAACAGTAACAGGAAGTAAGAGTGAGAGAAAGTTGTGGTGGAAGAGTACAGCAGGGTTCGCCACCATCCCCTGCCAGAGCCTCGTGGAGTTTTAGGTGTTTTCGCTCAATAAACACTCACAACGCCCGGTCTGGAAATCGAAACCGCGATCCTATGACCGCGAGTCCGCTGCCCTAACCACTGGGCCATTGCGCCTCCAGTATAAATATATTAGCGGTTAATTAAATGCTCGAACCATATTTTCTGAACGATTTATCAATCCTTTTTCTCTCTCTCACTCCCCCAGCCCATGCACTAACCCATCCATCCCGACAACCGTACCGCCGTGCTGCCACCAGCTCCTACACCAGCAACGTTAAACTTTAAAGTTACTTAATTTGGCAGGAAATATCCTTCATCTATATATATAAAAATGAGAATGTGTGTCTGTCTGTCTGTCTGTCTGTCTGTGTGAATCCCTAAAACTCGAGAACTACGCAACCAATTTCATTCAAATTTTACACATGCCTTACTTAGGGTTCCAGTTGTGTTTTAGTCAAAATTATTAACTTCTTGCAGAGTTCGAGCACACGGCAACATAATATCTCCTCCACTATTTAAGTATTACGTGTCAAAAGTGAAACAAAAACACTCATGTCAAATACTTTCACTTTAAAAATGAAAGTATTCCACTAACTGAAACAATCACATTTCGATACTGTAGTGACAGATACTTTCACAGAGAGAGAAAGAGAGAAAGAGAGAGACAAAA
>NC_069000.1:45698208-45701466 GCF_001194135.2 Octopus bimaculoides
CCTGCTTCTCACATGGACAACTGTATGTTGGCTGCTCAAGAGTGGGCAGCAACAAAAAACCTATTTGTATATGCTCCACAAGGGAAAACAAGGAACATAGTTTACAATGAGGTGTTATAATCACAACAGCAAGAAAGTATGTACATGATCACCTTCTTTTACGAAACTTCATTGACTTTCATATATTTATATTGATATACATATATATACGTGTGTTTGGGTGCGTGTGTGTATATACATCTCTATATATAAAGATGATGCGTAGTCTAGACGGCGTTTTTAGATTTCATTATTCTCTTTAACGGGTGCAACGCCGGGTATTTCTGCTAGTTTTTAATAAAACCATCGAAAGATTAACTTCAAAGAGATGGCCTGGTTCCCGACAATTACGGCAGATAGAAAAATCATTGATTTGGGTGAGTGGAGACAAAAATCGATCTAATAGTGCAAAGGAACAGTTTAATGTGGATTAATTAGAAATCAGGCTGATAAATCATCGAAGCCGTATGACTGTAAACGATCTAAAATAAGAAATAGCAATCGGGTTTCGATTTAAGACTGAGACAGTTTCAGTTGCATTATTCATATCGTTTAGAAAGCCAGAAAACCCTTCACGTCCTTTTCTTCTATACTTATAATACAGCGAGCAGGAGAGAAAGCTGTCGTATTTTGGCGAACTATTGGAGTGGTTCCAGTAAAGTTCGGCAAGCGATAATGGTATTTTCATGGAGCAAATGTTGTTATCGTTTGCGTTTAGTTACCATCGTAGCTTGGATCGACGCACACCGAGCGTTTGCTTTTAAAACGCTTATTAATATGATGAATATGGTTGGGTTTGTATTTGGTTGCACCCCGTATATCTTTGAAAGATGCTTACAGCAGATGTGACACCATTGTACTTCCACAGACAACTGAGAGAGTTCAAGTTAAATGCTCTGTAGTACCTTAAAACACATCTCTACTGAATAAGTAGCTTGAGATTTTTTTTATTTGTGAAAAGTACTAAATATAGGGGGCAGCAGAAAAATCTCTGATGTATTCGGCCATTGGTGTGGCTCCAGTGAAGTTAGGAAGATGGTAACGGGGTTTTGCTGTAAGCTAATATTTCATCGTATGTTTCGAGGCTGTGAGCTGGCAAAGTCGTTAGCACGCCGGAACAAAAAAAAAAAAAAAAAAAAAAAAAAAAAAAAAAAAAAAAAATTGTTTCGTGCCATTGCGTTCTGCGTTCAAAATCCGCCGAGGTTGACTTTACCTTTTATTCTTTGGGATCGATAAAATAAGTAGCAGCTGATCACTGGGGTTGATGTAATCGACTTATCCCCTCCCCCCAAAATTGCTGGCCTTGTGCCAAAATTTTAAATCATTATTAAGGTGGCAAACTGAAAGAACCGTTAGCACGCCGGACAAAATACTTAGCGGCATTTCGTCCGTCTTTATGTTCTGAGTTCGAATTCCACCGAAGTCGACTTTGCTTTTGTTCTTTCGAGATTGATAAAATTAGTGCCAGTGGGTGCAATGGGCTTGATGGAATCGACAAAACCCCTTCCCTAAAATTCCAGGCCTCGTGCCTAGAATTTAGAAAGGATTGGCATTACTATTAAACTTCTAGTTATAATCCAAAGACCATTCCCTTAACTCTGCGCGTCACCTTGTGACAATGTAATTAATCATTATTTAAGGAGACACGTTTTCAATCGATTGACATATATATTATTCTTTTCACCATCCGGTTCCATAAATATTAAGGTTTCTATTTAAATATAAATATAATTGATACATTCATATATATATTCACATTTACTTATTTATTATACTCTATCGCTTACCTCTTTCTTTCTCGTAATTTATTCCTTATGATCTCTAAAAACACTTCCCTTCTCTTTATCTTTATGCTGTCGCCTTCTCTGATAACCTCACGTATATATTTAATCAGAAAGAAAATCTATCTGACATATTTATGAGGTCTTCTTTGTGTCATTATCCAAGAATGGATTTCCGTGCCTACTTCCCTTCCATTTGCTTCAATATATATTCCGTCTCTTTTGTTTCCCTCATTATTTTCGTTTATAACTGACGTACTTTGATGTCTCAAAGGTGTGTCTCGGTTATATTTCCTTTATTAGGTGTAATAAAAATAATTATTGCTGAAACACCTTCGTTTTCAGATTGTATAGTGACACGGCAATGTTGTTCACTATTAATTCAGTGCCACAAACGTTCGCGACTCATATATTATCGACTCTTTAGCAATGAAATAACACACGAGTCAATCCTATTTTTCTTTCTTTTTTTTTTTTTTTGTATTTACAGTTTTAAGGTAGTTGTATATAGGAAGATAGATAGGAAGTACACATTATATACACCCAAGGTATGTTATATGTTTTTATCTATGTACACTAATATATTACTGATGGACATATGTATATACGGTATGTGTGTGTGTGTGCGTGTGTGTGTGTGTGTGTGTGTGTGTGTGTGTGTGTGTGTGTGTGTCTATACGAAGGGAAGTCAAAACTTATCTGCACTTTCACCTTAGCATATCTTTATTATTGTCACATTGCCTTCTGCGCATGCGTGCTTATAGTTGATACTATTGTGGTCACGTAATCGAAGATTAAGCCTGATCGCGCCATACTTCTTTCTGGCTTTACAGTATAAGCATGACCGCTCTTCTCGCAATGTGCACCAAAGAAAAACAAAGAGCAGTGATCTGATTTCACTGGTCGGAAGGTGTGTCGGGTGCTGAAATTGATCGGAGGTTTTTAGCACAATACGGGAACAGAGCACTCCCACATGTGGGGATTGAGAAGTTTAAAAGTGGTCGGAACTAATATAACGTTGTGTTTATCGTAATCTCTCTCAAATATATATATATATAGACCATACATACCTGCCTACCTATATATATATATATATATATCATTATAAATATACAGGGATTAGCAATTGAGTTGCTTCTCCAACATACTGAAAATTTAGAAATAGCAGTCAAAGAACTACTGATTCCAAACTACAAATTTTTCTCTAAAGTGGATGGCGATATTTATGGCACACATAGAACAAAAACCGGAGGGAAAAGCGTAAACAAACCAAGCCTTTAGTTAATTGGATACGAATCGTTTCATGGTTAAGTGAATGGAAATTTCACTATTCCAATCTTCAGCCTCAATATTCTGATAAATTTGAAAGTGTCTCTAAAAAAAAATTCACGGTAATTTTTGGCCATGCGACACCAAAAATCAACGATAAGAAAGGCAC
>NC_069000.1:45702053-45705260 GCF_001194135.2 Octopus bimaculoides
TTTCTTTCCTTTCCTGAGCGTCCAATAACACTCTACTTATTCCACATCCTCGCGTTGTTGTTTTTTCTTTCTTGTTCACGTTTGGATTGCCTATATATATATATATATATATATATATATATATATACACGCACACACACATACAAACACACACAAACTCACACACAAACTCACACACACACACACACACACACACACACACATAGGTGGTGAAAGTAATTCTTTCCGGAATATTATCATCTTATACGAATTACGTCAAAATTGTTTGAAATTTTAGGGTCACATTTGTATCCTAGGTGTGTTATATCTTTTCCTTAATCCTATAAACAATGGCAGTAATTTATAAAACCCAACTGACTTAAGGGTCTACGAATGCGGTAGACTGTTGATGCGTAAATTTTGTAAGGGGCTGTAAGTTCTGTCTGTGGTCCTTTAATAATGATTTGTTTCTCAGTTGATCTCTTCATTTGTAGCGTCATTATTCGTGGTTTAAGAAATACGTTTCTTGGACCGATTTATTTAATACATAGAAGCGTTCACGATTAACAAGGAAAGACGTGCTTAAAGAAATATTCTTAATTAACACAAATTTTTAAAATTAAGAATTTTGAATGGAAAACACGTATTCAAGATTGATAAGACCGTATTAAAAAACATGTTTTAGATTAACGAAAGTGTTTAAAGTTAACAAATACTCTCTTAGAATAGCCTAATCATATTTATACATCCTTTATCTCTTTCATTGCTTGGCTTCATGGATTGACTAGTTTTTTTTTTTACAATAATTTGCTGAGCAAATATTTTATGTCCGTGTTTGGTTTAATTCTCTTATCTCTGTCACTTCACCTAACAAAATATTAACGTTTACAATTAAGTCCCCTCTCTTAAATGCTGCCTTATTATATTTCTATAATCCGAATCTCATATCAATGTCTGTGGTAAACCTGTGTACTATGCGCAGCAGCGTTTCTAATTGTTTATCATCTACATATACAAAAGATTGTCGATTATCCACCCACAGCTTTTCAGTCCGTTTAATATCTGGTTTAATATGTTGGATAAAGATATAAGTACCAGGCAGAAAAAGAGTGGAGAGGGGGGTTACCCCTTTAAAATACTTCTCTTGTAATAGAGAAAGGATTAGTTTCCATAATTCCCTCTTTTGTTTTTACCAACATAATCGTTTGCCATTTACTCATGACATGTTCAATGTATTGTCTTCTTACTGGTGTTGCCTTATTCATAACCATTGTTTCCGGAACCAACGTGTGAACACTGCTAAAAGCTCCCTGGTAATCAATCCCATGCTATAGTCAGGCCCTTATCTCACCCTCTTCAGTCTTTGGTTTATGCTTTGTTGATCAATAAATAATTGATCTTTACAATTGTATCAGTTTTTGCTGCAGAAAGTCTTTTGTCTTCCGGGAAAATGTTTTTCCGTTATTACCCAGATGTTTGGGAACTGTAGTCATACGCACACACGCACACACGCACACGCACGCACACACACACACACACACACACTCACACACACACACACACAATGAAAACAAAGAGCGTGACGAATTAACCAACTGGTCAACGAGAAGAACAATAACGACAACAACAGCAACAACAACAACAACAATAACACTAACAACAAAAAGCGTCAGTAAAAAGAACAGGATCTACGAGAGCAGAAAATGACACAAGTTACAACAACAACAACAACAACAAAACGGTAAAGGATAAGAAAAAAACAATAGGCATTAATGGCAACAACAACAACAACAATTAAATCTCCGCAGTTTTACTGTTATTCAGGACAAGAATGAATTAATGGAGTTTTGTACAGAAATACAAGCGCACAATAACGGGGGTGGGGTGGCGGTAGAAAGAAACCACTTTCTGCCAAAGACAGAAAAAAAAAGAAAAAGAAGGCTGCTTGCTGAATTATGGACTCCAGGAATCTACTAAGAACTCCTGAAGAGATCTCTAAGTGATGTGAGGAATATTTTTGGGAAGGCTCTCAAGTCAAACTTGACGGATAATTTGAGGTTTTCCAATAAAAAGCATTCCTAAAACACTGGATTATAAACACTTAAAACAAGAAAGCGGGCTTTCTCCGCCGCCGCCTCTTTTGCGAGACAGCGTGATCCCATGAAGGGTTCACTGCATGGTCCACAGCTCTTCTGAGAGAATTCGTTTCGAGTGAAAAGTTCATAAGTGAGAAGGATCTTCTTAGTTCCGAATGGTAAGCTGGTGTTCCAAGAGCTGAACAGCATCGGTGGTGTTGGTGCTTGTAGTCTGGTGGTCGTTTAGTTGTGAAAATCAAAACGATATTGAAGATATAACAAGGGTGGTGATATCGAGTTGCTACTCTCGTTAGACTCGGCACTGAGTACAGGATTATTTACATGACCAGAGAACTAATTAAACTCAGCACTACAAGCTAATGAGTGTTGCAGGTCTCTCACTCTCTTTCTCCCTCTCCTTCTCCCCCCCTCTCTCTCTCTCTCTCGGGGTCACATCCTCAGTTGTTCCAGTGGATCCAGGGTTCGGAAGACCTATATGGTGTCTATATTTAATCGCTACTACACAGGCACATAAAGCAATAAGCTAAAACATGCCACATGCTATCAGATAATTCTCGCTTGCAAGTGACGGCTGTGGTTATGGTACTGCAGTGAACAAACAAATAGATCGATAAAAGATTTTATGATAAAAGCTGCATAATAAATAAATGATTTATGTATTTAGTAACGCCCTTCTACCTTCTGTTTCCAAAACCTATACAGGACGGTTTTTCTGTCCGTATTTCTTTAATTTTTTTCTCTTCTTTTTTTCTCCTTTGGTTGGTTTCAAGTAAATAGCCTAATAATGGAGGTTGATCTAATTTTTACGAAACACATGAATAATGTGAAGTAATCAATATTTTAATTGTACATATACATATATACACATATCACACACACACGTACATACATAAATAGACTGACAGAGAGAGAGACAGAGAGAGACAGAGATAGACAGCTAGATAGATGGATAGGTAGACAGATGGAGAGATAGATACACATATACAGATTTATATATATTCACATACATGTACACAGATATATACATATATACATGTATTTAGGTGCTAATACATACATACATACATACATACATACATACATATATATATATATATATATATATATATATATATATATATATATATATATA
>NC_069000.1:45705674-45715849 GCF_001194135.2 Octopus bimaculoides
AGTTCTCATACTCGGTCATAATGTCTTACATTTAAGATGATTCCCATGCATTTCCCTGAGGAGAAGTTTACATTTTTAACATCGCCGATTCCTATGGATCGCATAAATTGTAATTCTTCGAAACATATGTCGGAATAAAGTATGCAGTTATAGCATGCGTTTTCTCCATTCCTTAAATTTTTAAATATACTCAAATTCCCAAAATATCAAGGAGTTTCTGCCTCACCAACAGGAATTACACCACAGTTATTTTGTGATCTTTGCTACCTTGGTTTCTATTAACCCATTTATTCTATCAGAATTATTATTTATTAGGATAGAATAAATACATATAATTAAATATTTAAATATATATATATTTTACGAAATTCAATGAAAATACATAAAAATAATGATAATGAATAATAAAAATTTAGTGATATCATATTGATATCGTGGGAATATTTAATGGGAAATATGTGTTTAGTGAATACTAATTATTATTGCATCGCTATTTGGCTGGAAATTCGTGAGTTTTATCCTTAAATTACTGCATTCTTCCGAATTTAGTTTGTTTATAATTCAGCCCTCTTAAGGCTAAAAATCGTTTCGTGTGTTTATCGATTCCTTGGTAATCCTCAGGGGTCAATGTTATACCAATAATATGCTGGAGAAAAGGGCGAGTAACTCATATCCCCCCATTCTCATTTTCCCCTTTTTTTCTCTTCCTGTATCTGTCCTTGTCATTGGTGAAAGTAAATCATTATTGTTATTGTTATTGATTTTGTTGTTGTTGTTGTCGTTGGTGGTGGTGGTGGTGGTGGTGTTATTTCAATTAATCACTGTTTATAGTGATTAATCAATTTGTCGGTCGAGTAGAAAGAAACAATTAAATCTTTTTAAATGATTGATTACACCCGGTGACATGTGATGAGGTGTCACTGACTGTTCTACCTGCCTCTCCACAAGTTAACCTTTTTTCGGGTCACTGAGAACACAACTCCTCCAATACGGTTCTTCTGCACATGAGTGCCCTCACTGCTCTCTGCCCCGGCACCATCCGCGATCACTCGACTCGCTCGCTCCTTACTATCTTTCGTGTCATCGTTCCACCGTTCCCAGCAATAGGTTCATTTCTCCTCCCTATTCCCGCCGTCACCCTATTTTTGTGGACACCAGTACTTGCTCGTTTGCTTCCTCGTTACTGCTGTCCACTGCCTGAACGAAAGCGACGTTGAAAGCATCTCACCTGACTTCGATGGCTTCCACCAGATGTCACAACATGACGCTGTCATGCGAGTTACCTTTAATATCGCGTTTTTAAAAGATTTTGTCGTCAAGAAGCAATTTTAAGACGAGAGAACTCAATTTACATCTGCAGTCGAGCCACATTTGGTATCTTTTGAGTATGCCAGAGTCGAGTTACTTGCAATTTATTGATGGCAAGCTTCTCGTCATCAACAAAACCCATAACGAATGAATTGTGCAACGAAAACGAGCATTGAGGACGACAGAAACATCTGGCTAAGAGTCGTAATGCCTCATTCAACAAAGCACATGTTGTTGTCTTGACCCCGGGCAACTTTGGTGTCGCGGTGGAAGGGGTCGTCTGATGAGATATTGACTCCTGCATTCGGACATGGCGTGTAGCAGACACCCTCAGGACACAATATTTGATATAATAATACATGGTGACGTAACACAGCATACGATTTGTTACGATGCGATACGATAAGCAAGTAAACTAGATGTTTCGATGCTGTAAAGGAAGCACAGCATGTCTAGATTGACCTCACTTTATTCCCATGCCTTCAATAACTGCATGTCGTATGGTGGTTAAGATACAACTGTAAGAACAGATCTATGAACCACCATTAGACTTTCGACCGACTGCCATTGGTCAACAGACGACATCTTGATCCAAGTTGAAATGGGCGACGCAACAACACCAACGACTTTAGTTATGGTAACGCTTTGTGTATCTTTGTAAACATTTTGTCGACATTGATTGTGAATCATTTAACATCGATAGAATAATACCACTTATAGAATTAGGTTAAACTACTTCAATTTTTTTCCATTTACACCTCTTCTCTCTCTCTCTCTCTCTCTCTCTCTCTCTCTTCCATTTTTATTTTCTTTCACTCTTCCTATTTCTCTTTCTTTCTTTCGTTCTTTCTCTCTCCTTCCCTCTCCCTCTCTATATCTCTCTTTCGCAAGAGTAATTTCATTTTCAGAGACAAATTATATTGATTCATATTGTTCATAGAATAATGTATTGTGAATTATATGAAGTATGAGTATATACATTATGTTTGTGTGTTTGTGTGTGTGTGTTTGTGTGTGTGTGTGTGTGTGTGTGTGTGTGTGTGTGTGTGTGTGTGTGTGTGTGTGTGTGTGTGTGTGTGTGTGTGTGTGTACACACAAGCGCTCATGTATTCGTATGCATGTGTAAAATCGTATTTCTATTCCTAAATTAATAATTTCTATTTTGTTTCTCTCACTTTCAGGTGAATTTGGAGACGAGGAAATTATGCTGGCCAAAAGAGGTGCTGAACAGACAGATCCCCAATTAGATTCCAAACTTGACCTTTCCAGAGACTTCCATAAACCACGTTATCGCCCCTATAAACAAAACAGTTCGCAGGTACCGAAAAAACCCTTGGAAATGGCGCCGATCGAACCGCACCAAAATGAAAACACCAGCAAAAAACCGTCCCGCCGTCACGTGACTAAACTATCACGTGGCCCTAGTCAAAATATTCCGGATGAAAGAATTTCACCTGGAAAGAGTGAAATCAGTCGACGAGAGAGAAGACAGTGGAACAAGCGTTCGAACTCTTTGTTTTCTCCTCACGTGACTAATCTGTACCCGTTTGAAACGATTGACGTTAGTAACAGCAGCAACGCCGGCAACCTTAGCAACGACCTGCCCAACGGCCCTGCTGAAACTAGAATGTCGGATAACGCTGCTCTGGACAGGAGAAAACATCATATTCAAAACCGTCGCAGGAACGGTCAAAAAGCCGTGGAATCCTCGATAAGTTCCCGAGGAGTTTATCATTTAAGCAGTCCACGAACATCAGAGAAAAATTATCATTCTAGTAAAACTTCTGAGTTTCATTCCAAACGTCTTCAACGAGAACGTTCCAATGATATGGAAAACAACCGTAGCCTGTATTGTAGCTCTCGGAACAGTACTCACTCGGAAGCGTTAACCGATGATTACGGTATGGGTCTTAGGGACGATGGTGTCGACCTTTTGACAAAGAATGATATGAAAGACAAAAAGTCCCACTATAATAACAGTGATTTCAAATTAGAGAGCAGAGGACCGGTCTCTTATTTCAATGGCTATGATAAGAGTTATGGCAGCAACATGAACAACAACAGCAATAATAATAAGCATAATAGTTATTATGATGATATTGATAGTAATAGTGATAGATATGCAAACACGCGATTGGCTCACAACTCAAAAGATAAAAGGTTCGAATTAGGGAACTTACATGACGCTAGTCCGTTGAGAAGTTTGATGAAATGGGAGTATGAAGATCTGTATGGTGGAAAACGACCCAATTCGGTTCGTCCAGCTCGGCCGAAATCAGCCGTGGTCAGTGCTCGGACACATGCGATGACCATTACAGACAGCGATGACAGTTCCCTAGATGGGGACATAGAGTAAGTATTCTTTTGGGTTTTACAACTGAACGGACGCATGTGTATGTGTGTATGTATTCATGCGTGTATGTATATGTATGTAAACATATACATGTGTGTGTGTGTGTGTGTGTGTGTGTGTTCCTTTGAAGAATTGAGAAATTTGAAAATAAATCTCTTTAAGAAACTGTTCCTGTGTAAATGAAGCCATAAATGAGAGAGAATATTTCAGCTAAAAAAATACTTTTCAGACGGAAACAATCGTGTAGAGAACCCTTTGCGGGAATCGAACCATCGAACCACATGTTTCTTGGTGTTTTGTGGTATCACACAGAAACTTCTATTGATGAAATGAGGATTTTGTGGCAATTTAGAATTTAAAAATTATAAAATAAATAAAGCTATTTTGACCGTCTTCCTGGCCAAAGCATTTCCGAAATTTTGTCCTGAGCGTCCATGCTTGATTTCCGACTTTTACTTCGTCTTTGTTTCATTACGTTCTGAGTAACATAAAGTTTTGCTTTCCTAAGTCCTAATAAATTGGGAATGTGTATGACTCATCTGATGTATGGAAGCCAGAGAAATATCTCCTGTGTATTGTACGTGATGCACGACACAGGTAAAGTATTAAAAAAGGTTCTATCGATAACCACTAAGTCATTTTTAAAAGCGTTCCATCCGTGACTATCGTGTCTGTTTAGCTTTTTGTCTGTCTAAATCATTTTCATAAGTTTGTGTTCAGCATTTATGCTTGTTTTCAGACTTTTACTTAATCCTCGGTTCATAGTCTGATTAATACAAAGCTTTCCGTTTCATAAGTCTCAGGTAATTCTGATGGTTAAAAAGAACTGGGAACGTGTATCATATATAATTTATTTCTTTATTGCTCACAGGGGGCCAAACATAGAGGGGACAAACAAGGACAGACAAAGGGGCTAAGTCGATTACATCGATCCAAGTGCGTAACTAGGTACTTAATTTATCGATCCCGAAAGGATGAAAGGCAAAGTCGACCTCGACAGAATTTGAACTCAGAACGTAACGGCGGACGAAATACCGCTAAGCATTTCGCCCGGCGTGCTAACGATTCTGCCAGTTCGCCGCCCTAAACTCTGATAGTATCTTTCTCTTAGGATAATGTCATGCGAGGAAAGGGATGTTGTGGCCATCATTCGCTTCTGAGACGATATCAGGTGTACTGCGTAAAATCTGAATATCTTATCGTTAAGATTGTAAAGCAATGCGCCGTGGTTACTTTCAACAGTGAGTGAATTATTTGCAACCGGGAATTGAAACCGGACCTCGGATCCAGACATCTGGAAGCAAAAGTTCACTACCACAACTTATTAAGCGCAATAAAAATTAATAATTGATAACCGATATTGATGAGCTGCCGTCCAATATAATCGAACCTCACATGAACAATGATGTATCTTTATGATAAAAAAAGGGGAGACAATCCCATTGAAGGCAAACCCATTAAAGCTCGTAATTACGATGGAAGCTCAAATATCACCTTTATTTAAAATGTAACAACGGTGTGTCTTTACAAAGTATATATTATTAATCTGTTCCATGCTGAGACTTGTTTGTTAATCTTTATCGATCTCTAACCGCCTGGTGTGGATGGCATAAATGGCAGAGAAGTTGGTTGTTTTGCTATAATGAGTTCAATATAAGATAGGTCTTT
The DNA here is from genome assembly GCF_001194135.2 of Octopus bimaculoides. NCBI lineage: Eukaryota > Metazoa > Mollusca > Cephalopoda > Octopoda > Octopodidae > Octopus > Octopus bimaculoides. Next base: position 45,711,004 of record NC_069000.1, read on the forward strand.
TAGTTTCCAGCTAAAACAAATTGATAAAACAATCACATGGCCAGCGTTCGAAGCATTTGTAAACATATGTTCGTGTCTAGTCGTGACTACACAGGCACCTGAAGCAATTAGTAAAAGCATGGTACACGTTATTAAGCTGTCCCCATTCGTGAGTGACGGCTGCCTGTCTTGTACATTTCAGCTGATACACATCTGTGACTCCTTTTTTATTCATCCCTCGTTGTAAAGGATTGTATTGTATGAGGCAGATTATAAATGTAATACCTTCAATTTTCCCCTCTGCCAAATTCTTTGTTTAACCTCTTGTCTCTCCTGTGTATTACATGTGATGCAGAGGACATATGTCCTTGACGTCTACGCATTATATATGATACAAGGTGGCGAGTTGGCAGAGACGTTAGCACGCCGGATGAAATGCTTAGCGGTATTTCGTCTGCCGGTACGTTCTGAGTTCAAATTCCGCCGAGGTCGACTTTGCTTTTCATCCTTTCGGGGTCAATTAAATAAGTACCAGTAATGCACTGGGGTCGATGTAATCGACTAAATCCCATTGCCTGTCCTTGTTTGTCCCCTTTATGTTTAGCCACCCCCCGCCCCGTGGGCAATAAAGAAATAAATTTATAGAGAAACGACTGCATTAAAGTTGAACCCGCATCAAGTTCTACAATGTTATGCACATAAGAAGGGAGACAAAAACACGAGGAATGGTAAGAAAATGGTTTCGGATTTAGAGATAAAGTTAGCGATTTTATTAGCAGAGATTTATTCAATTACATCGGCTCCATTACTTGACCTGAAAGGATGAAAAGGAAAAGTGATCGCAGCGGCATCTGAACTCAAAACGTGGAGATCTGGGGGAAATTCTATTAAAACATTAGCCTGTAATAAATAGATAATAACTGCTTCTCATTTAGGCACAAGGCCAGTTCGACTTCCGTCGGATATACTTTATCGAACTTGAGAGGATGAAAAACAAATTTGACGTCGCTGGAATTTGAACTCAGAACGTAAGAGGATGGGAGAAATATCGCAAGGACTTTCGTCCAACGTTACAATGACTTTGCTGATCTATCGCCTTGTGACGGGTGGAGGCAATAGTTAATAACCATACACTAGTTATATGGACATAGCGCACAACTAGCAATGTATCATGGCAGGGATTGCACTACACATGACATGAGTTAAATAGGTAAATAAATAAATAATTAAATAAATAATTAAATAAAGAAAGAAAGAAAAAAAGAAGTATATATATATATATGTCTTCTCTTGTTTTAAAATGCTTTCTCATAAGAGATTTTTGAAATATTTTTCAGGTATGTTGACTTGGAGGAACTCTCTGACGGGGAAGACGCAATTGTTCTTATCGACCCCGAATCAATGAAACATCAGTCGAATAATTCCTGGAAAGACGACGATTCCGATGTCCGGCGATCAGTCTCCACGAAAGCATCTCAAGAAATCTCCCCACGGCAAAATCCAAGATTTGTCAACAAAATTTCTCAAGAGAGCAAACGATTGCGAAGTAATGGCTCGGAAAGCGGGAAGCCGGATACAAACTGGCTTTTTGCTAACAAGAATAGCGATTCCAGCAAAGAACGTCGTGAAAAACGGAGAGAATCTCTGATGGATCCCACCGATCCGTCTGAGTTTAAGCTGAACGGACAGATTCATAAACTTAATATGAAAAAAGACATGTTTGACTTATCTTCTTTCAAAGACAATCTGTCTCTGCCAAGAGAAGCATCACTCACTTCTTCGTTTCAGAAATACAACAGAGATAGACTCTTGTCCGACAGTCTGAGACAAAATAATGCTGTGTTGAAAACGCAAACACAGCAGGCAGATCGATCTGATATGATACGATTTGAAAAGAAAGAACTTCTCCCTCGTCGCAGTTCACACCCACCTCTACCGAGACGGTTGAAACCATTATTCAGGAATATGCCTAACGATGGTGAAGGCAACGAACTGAACGAGAATGGTTTGGCTTAGTCACGCCATCAGTGTTATATCTTTTGTTTAGAAATTGATTTTTTTTTCATTCACCAAAATTTGGTAATAAAACTTTGATTATTAAACAAACCTTTCCCGTTACATAAATATATATGTAGCATATTATATGACGCACATATTAGGTCGGCGCCTTCGCCCATTAATATTTCCGTAATTACAGTCTGCCTTTTGCTTGTTCTTTCTCGTTCCACAATGAGAGGCTTTTTCTTACAGCAACAATTCATTTTGAAAAGACAGACCACTTCAAAGCATCACGTTTTGTTTTTCACGCCACTAAGACATGAAACCATCGCATACATTAAAGATACATTATTCGGCAACATTTCATATAGCACGCACTCACACACACTTGTATGTATATATATATATATATATATGTATATATATATATATATGTATATGTATATGTATATGTATATATATATATATGTATATGTATATGTATATATATATATATATATATATATATATATATATATATATATATATATACAGATATATATATACACAGATATATACACAGATATATACATATATATTTATATGCATATATAAACATATATATACACATACATATATATATATATGTATACATATATATACACACACAATCACACACACACACACACACACAATATCCAGGGTGACGGTGTAATTATAGAACAGTTCACCGTATTTAAATAGCTGGGTGATATAATTGAGAAAACAAAGGAACGAAGCCATGAAATAAGAGCACGACTCGGTACAGCGAGATCAGCCTGAAAAACAGTCAATGCAATCTGTAAATGCAGAGTTCTTAAAAGCAATATCAAATTAAATCGATACCTACACCACGATTGACAAATAGTCAACACAAAACTTAAGCTCAGCGTAAAGGAAAACATATCGGTAACATTAGAATATGTATGAGTGACGAAAGTATTACATTGGTAATCGTAAATAAATGATTAATATATTGCAGGAGAAAGGGAGGAGGAGGAATAAGGGGTGACGGTGATGATAATGGGGATGAGGATGATTTTGGTGGTGGTGGTGGTGATGACAATTTAACAATTTACTCTACGACAAAAACATATTAATAATTGAGTGATATCAGCAAGATATCACCCAATTAGAAAATTAAACTAGATCAACTAATTAGCAGAAGTGCACAAGCAAGAATTCTTTATTTCTTCAACATAGAAGAATTTTCCATCCTCACGCCGTATGTACCGATGGAACAATATAGATAGATCAAAGAACCCATGCTGATCCTTAATGTCCCAAACAAGTACAGCAATATACAAGATTGTTGAACAATGAGACTAAATTATCAAACAAATACGCCGGAGGGTTAGAGTATACGGTCATCTGAAGGGGTCGTAGAGATCGTAGAAGAAATCAACGAATTAGGTAACCTTTCCACCAGAGAAGTATAAAAACCTCTGACCAAAGAACCAGTGGTAGAAACAATGGAGGTCAGGTCAAGTGATGTGGGGAGGTAAAAAATAATTAAACCACTACAGATATACCTGTTAATTTACTGAAGAAATTACTAGTGTACTGTAAAATAGAATCTTTAGCTGTCCACAAAGTAAATTAAATAAACAAGATGGAATAACCATGGGTGCTCCCTTAAGGCTCATGTTAACGGCATTTTACATGACCGCAATATAGAACAAAGTGCATATGATATAAACCAGCCGTGTGGAAAACACACCAGTCGTAATAGACATACAGAAAGAGGTTGAAAACTGAAAGGAAGCTCCACAGAATAACTCCGAATATAAATTTCAACACTTATAGGAGCGCAAATAAAACTTTTATTAGCAACAGTTTCCTTTCTTAACATAAACATTCACATAGAACACAGGTATAACAAACCAGATATTGTGATCTGAGACTAAGGGGAAAGTTATGTACAGCAGTGAAAATCGGTTACCCAGTAGATGTTAACATAGTTAAAAATTGCCCAGTAGATGTTACCATAATACTAAAGATTGGTGTGGAAGAAAACATCTATGTTAATTAATGAAAGATCTGTTACTACAAAACCGGACTTTAGGTCTGGGTTTATACCTGTATATACTGGGTTATATGGCTACTTAAGTGTCTGATTTAACATCGCTTATTAGGATCTGGGCTTGCCGAAGCCTGAAGGATACGACTAAATAGGAAATAACTGATAAAAGCATTAAATGAAACTGAGAAAAGATGTAAGAACAATTCCAGATGTTTGGTCTGTAATTAATGAATATATACTCGCATGTAGACATACAAACATATTTTTCAGTTTACATGCATTAGTCAACCTATACTGATCTATACATGACATGGCATTCATGCTAATACACATGTATATATGTACACATTCATACATATTTACATTAAAAGCATATAAAAAGAAAGAGAGGGTCAGGCGAAAAGAACAGGAAAGAAATATGTTACATATTTCCTGGTGATTACTAAAACAGCTTTTTTAATAAAATTAACTAATTATCCTCTCCTTCCCAAATCTAAAGAAGAAATAAAATAAATAGAGCAGAAAAGTTGGAACGGAAGCTGAAGAGAGGAAAATTTTCAAAATGGAAAATGACTTGTTTCTTTTACGCATGCAAAAATATGCATCATTAAAAAAAGGGTGATGTTTCACTATTTTACATCCGTTTCACTTTGAAGGTGAAATTTATGCTTTTAATTTTTTTATTTTTATGCGATTTGATCGAATCTCACCCTCAAAACCCTAGGAAACCACACATTTAGGCTTTAGGCATCAGGTTTATGGAAATAGTTGATGAAATAAATTAATTTTTATGTACACTTTTGAAATTGTTCTTCTGTTTCAAACGGG
>NC_069000.1:45716148-45717336 GCF_001194135.2 Octopus bimaculoides
TAGGGGCAGCTGGGCACCATATGTGAGAAAAACAGCGCCATGACGCAATTCACTCTGCCAGAAATTTGAAAATGACATGCTGTACTGCTTGGCATTCGGGCCGGAAGCTCCAATACGAATATTTAAGAGTGTTTGGGTGTCAATTTGAGGACAGTGCAGAGAATTCAAAAAGAGTTGGATGAGTCTAATGGTGATTACGAAGGTACGCCAGCTCAGAAAACTCGCTCTGGTCGTTCGGATAAGAAAAGAGCTCCTGAATTAGTTGGTGAGATCCAGGCCATGATTGACAACGATCCCTCCAAGTCAATCAGGTCCATTGTCAGGGACATGGGAGTGTCTGAGTTTATTATCAGGCAAGTAGTGCATGAAGAGAATCAGTCTTCCTCATACAAGAAGAGAAAGGGCCAATTTTTATCACAAGCCATCAAGGACAGGAGCAAAGACCGTGCTACGAAGCTTTCGAACAAACTCAATCAACCCCTCCAATCGAACATGTTTTGGTTTTTCTCAGACGAGAAAAAATTCTGCCAAGATCAAATGGCGAACACACAGAACAACTGTTGGCTTGCCGTGTGCCCAAAACATGTACCGAGATTGATAAAAACAAACATCCAGTCAACATCATGGCGTTTGGAGTGATCACTAGTGATGATGACATTATGCCTCCATTCATCTTCTCACACTTCCTCACACTCAACACGGAGGCCTACAAGTGCCTTGAGGAGGTAGTGCTGCCCTAGGTCAAGAGGGTGGCTGCTGCAAGACTCTATGTCTGGCAACAGGACTCTGTACCATGCCACACAAGCAGGAGAACCCAGCCATGGCTGTTAGGCAATTTCTGCGACCACATCACCCCTAACATCTGACCACCTAACTCCCCAGACTACAACCCCCTTGATTATTATGTATAGAGTGCAGTTAGTTGAGTGAGAGAGCAACAAATCTCAAAGATGAACTGAAAGCAAGAATTATGGCAGCATTCACCATTAAACAAGAGTTGCAGGAGATTCTGAAGTCGTCTGAAGGCCGTGGTTGAAGCTAATGACGATTTTATTGAATAAATTTATTCTTTAGTATTTCAAGATATTTTCATGTAATTTTGGTAAATACATCTATTAAAACGAGATATCAGAGTTATTTTCATTTTTGCATAATTTAGACGACGGTCTATTCACCGCATCCTATATA
>NC_069000.1:45717561-45719120 GCF_001194135.2 Octopus bimaculoides
TATATAGATGTTTTCGATCTAGTTTGGATTCTTTGCCATCAAATTTGATTGTAAAGAATCCAAACTAGATCGAAAACATCTATATATATATGTATGTATGTATATATGCATGTATAGATAGATAGATAGATAGACAGACAGACAGACAGACAGACAGATAGATAGATAGATAGATAGATAGATAGATAGATAGATAGATAGATAGGTAGGTAGGTAGGTAGGTAGATAGTTGAATGTAAGGCGGCGAGCTGACAGAATCGTTAGCAGGTTGGACAAAACGCTCAGCGGCATTTCCTCCGTCTTTTACGTTGTAAGTTCAAATTCCACCGAGGTCAACTTTGCCTTCCAAGGTCGATAAAATAAGCACCAGTTGAGCACTGAGGTCGATGTAATCGATTCGTCCCCTCCCTGGAAATCGCTGTCTTTGGGACAAAATTTGAAACCAATATGTATCTTTTACAAAGTCAGCCAATTTCTTTTGCGTTAGATTATCCTATGTTTCGGAATTTAAAGTCCAGGATGTTTCACAACTGAGGCACAGGTTTAGAAGCACGCTTAGTAACTACGTGGTTTTGGGTTCAATCTCACTGCGTGGCAACTTAGGCGAGTGTCTTCTCCTATAAACTCCAAGGGCCGACCAATACCTTGTGACTGAATTTTGATGACGGAAACTGAAAGAAGCACATCGGATAAATATATATAGATGTGTGTGTGTGTGTATGTGTGTATGTGTGCGTGTGTGCTTGTATTTACTTACCACCTCTACTTTACAATCGGTGTTGGTTTGTTCATGCCTCTATAACTTGTCGGTTAGACAATAGAGTTCGATAGATTAAGTAGCAGATTTAAAATAAGTTCTGGAATTGATTTGTTTTACTATTAAAACCCTTCAAGGCAATGCCCCAGCTTGGCCTTAGTCCAATGACAGAAGCAAGAAAAAGAGAAAAAAGACACCCCTTGGCAACACTATAATACAACCCACGTGACACTTAGATATAGCAACATCCAACCAACATCGGAAAACATCTGGTGGTGCTGTAGAAATTCACATAAAACTTAAAAGACATAACAAAAGTTTGATTTAGGCAAAGGCCAGCAATTTTGAACAGAGGAATACTTGTTGATATTATCGATTTTAGTCATTCACAGGTATTTTATTTCATCGGTCCCGAAAAAGGAATAGCACTATTGACTTCGAAGGTATTTGAACTCAGAATGAAAGAACCGGAAGAAAAACCGCAAAGCGTTTTATTTTTTATATTATAATCCACCGCTTCCATAATAATCCTTTCTGTTAAAGGCACAAGGCCTGAAATTTAATGGGGAAGGGACTTGTCGATTACATCGACTCCAGTATTTCACTGGTACTTAATTTATCGACCCCGAAAGGATGAAAGGCAAAGTTAACCTTGGCGGAATTTGAACTCGGAACGTAGTGTAGGGGCGAAATGCCGCTAAGCTTTTTCTCCAGCGTGCTAACCATTCTGCCAAGTCGCCGCTTTGCACCGCTTCCATAATAATAATAATAATAATAATGATAATAATAATTTCTACTATAA
>NC_069000.1:45719837-45725277 GCF_001194135.2 Octopus bimaculoides
TATTCCATCTAATTTCCTGCTTTTCTTTTCCATTTTTTCTTTTTTATAAACGAAGTTCATTATTATTATTATTAATTATCATTAATCATTCATATTATTATTATTATTATTATTATTATTATTATTATTATTATTATTATTATTATTATTGTTATTATTATTATTATTATTATTATTATTATTATTATTAATAGCATCATCGTCACGGTCATCCTTGTTGTCACATGCCAAATAATGAAAATATTCAAATCCAATTTTCGCGACATATTTCCAAATGTTGTTATAAATTGTATAAAAGCAATAGGTTTTTTTTTTGGTTTTTTTTAGTGTGTTATATTATTTGCTAATTAACAACTGATTAAATATGTCTAATTATTCAGGTGGTGTGCTTAGAATGGAACAGTATCCTAAAACGTTGGAATCATCGTAGCAATTATTTTTCCATTCATATCGTCGTTCATTGATTGTTCTGTGGACAAAGTTATTCCTGTCATCATCTTCGCTCGATAAAATCTCCATCTCAAGATTACAATCCAGTGGCGGTGGCTGGTTCTCCGCGTTGCAATAGATCATTAAACCAATAACATTGGCCACAACTTGAATAAAGAAAGCCATCAAAGATGTGATGCCGATCAAGAATAACTGCCAGTTTCCAAAAGCATTTCGTATTACTTCACTGCAGCCATCTACATTCCAGACCATATTTTCATTCATCATTTTAGTCAAAGTTTTCGAGAAAGCATTTTTACTACACACTTCAATGTCACGGTTGGTACAGCAACTAAATGGTGGGATAATAACTTTCTTTTTAAAGTTCTGGCTCCGATGAGATAATAAAATCCAGTCGGAATATCCTACATCCCCACAACAGCTGTAGTATATCTGCAATTTATCGAGGGTATTTTTCATAGAAGAATCGACACTGTAGTGCTTCATGGCATATACAATAATGCTGCCAGCGTTTTCCATGATGTACAGGCGATGAATGATGCAGACCACGAAAATTGCCAAATATCCAAGACTGAACGTGAGACAAAGTAAAACGAAAATGAAATACTGCTTTGTTTTTTTCTTGTTTGAATCCAAATTCGAAGTTTTCGGTATGACTGAAAACCCCCAGAGTAAAAGACAGCTATTCACGAAATTAAATCCTATAATAAAGCTAGCTGTTTGTACAAGAGAGAGCGGCGGCTGCGGGTCACTGTTACGAAACAAGGGTTCGAATTTATCAAGAGATACAAGTAGGAGATTCACACTAACCGCGATGATGACGATACTGTAGATCAATAGAATAAGACATAGGATGATGTATATGTAAACGATCGCATATTTCCTGTTGGCCTGGGGTTTTTTCTGCTTTGGACACATCGTCAACAAACTTCTCCAAGCGAAAAACTGGTTTTATTATCGCTGTTTTTCGTTTTGTTGTTCACAATTGTGTTTATATGTCTCTGCTTTGGTTTTCTCTCATTATGTCCGTTAATGATTTGGCAGCGTTTGCTGACGTACAACCGAATACTGATACGAAGTCACAGTCTCCTCCTCCTCCTCCTCCTCCTCCTTTTACAGACTTCTTTGTGTTACTTTCATTCTCTCTTTCTACACTTCTCTCTCTTTCTCTCCCTACTCTCTCTCCTCTCACTTTTCCCTATCTATCTACCGATCTATCTATCTATCTATCTATCTATCTATCTACCGATCTATCTATCTATCTATCTATCTATCTATCTATCTATCCATCTATCTATGTGTGTTTCTTATTTACGTTTTACGTTGAAACAAAAAAAAGTGCCAGGAAAACAACAGATTTTGTGTGTGAGTGTGTGTGTGTGTGTACAAGTGTGTGTATGAATATGTACACACACACACGCACACACACACACACACATATATACAAACACATACTTATATATATTTTAGCTCTAATCGAATCCGTTATCTTTGTTACCGTTATTGCACTGTAGTAACAATAGGCTGCACTTTAGGCGGCGATTCTGGCAGAAACGTTAGCACACCGGGTGAAATGCTTAGCGGTATTTCGTCTGCCGTTACGTTCTGAGTTCAAATTCCGCCGAGGTCGACTTTGCCTTTCATCCTTCGAGATCGATAAATTAAGTATCAGTCGCGTGCTGGGGTCGATCTAATCGACTGACTCCCTCCTCCAAAATTACGGGCCTTGTGCCTAGAATAGAAAAGAAAAGAATATATTGCACTTTAAGCGACACATCAAAGAATTAAGTTCTTGGATTTGGTGAACATATTGTTCCAGTGCAAAAGCACTAATTCAGCATGTGCGTATACACACACACACACACACACACACACATATATATATTTAACGCGCGCGCGTGTGCGTAAGAGAGAAAGACAGCGAAAGAGAACAAGAGAAAGAGAGACAATTTTTCGGTTAACGTAGAAGCATTCTAAGAACCTTTGTTTATTGTTTTGTTCTTTGGAATTGTTTGATTGCGTCACCATCATCGTCGTCCTCGACTTTCGTTTCAATCGAACACGCTCACGCAGGCTGTCAACTGTGCTCCTAATATTCTTTTATTCTCTTATTCTATTACTTGTTTCAGTCATTTGACTGCGGCCATACTGGAGCACCGCTTTAAAGTGGTTGTGTCGAACAAATCGAGCCCCCCCACCCACCGCCGACTTATTCCTTGTAAGTCTAGTACTTATTCTATCGGTGTCTATTGCCGAACCGCTAAGTTACGACGACGAAAACACACCAGCATCAGTTGTCAAGTGATGGTGGGTGGGTGGGAATACATACACATACATACACATACACACGGACACACAGACACAAACTGAACCCGAACCATGTGCTTGGGAAGCAAGCTTCTTACCACACAGCCACGCCTGCGCCAAGTAGACGAACGTTCCAAGGATAATGGGCAATCATAATTTTGAGGTAAGGAGCAGGAGTGATACAATGATGAAGAGAAGAAGTGCGGTCTTTGAACGAGAAACCAAAGATACTGCTGACAAATGTTCAAAGGTTAAATAACTGACAACCATTAACGATGTCAGTCATATTTGAAAGTGAAGGAAGCCTTTCAAAATAGATTTTCAATAAGGAATTTGTTTTCAAATCTATAAGATTACATTTATATGTTTTCAGGATTTTCTTTCTTCTTGTTAAACTTGACGTCAATATATCAGAAAAAGAAAAGTGCAAGCGTACGCTTGCCATAAAGAAATAAACAGTTAAGAAAAATTAACCCTTCACGATGAGGAAGTTGGAGAAGAAAGGTGACTCTATGAATCCAAATTAGACGTCTTCTGAGTACACACGACGAGTAGGAGTCAAATTCATAACAGTTTTACAGCAATTCTGGGGGGGAAGAGGGAAATACTCAACTGGTAGGGATTTAACCGAACCCGAAAGGGTGTAAGTAAATTGACTGCGGCTGAATTTGAACTCGAAACGTAAAGAGCGAAAAGAAATGACACTAACCATTTTCTTTGACGTGCTAACCATTCTGCCACGTCGTCGACTAATAATAATAATAATAATAATAATAATAATAATAATAATAATAATAAGAAGAAGAAGAAGAAGAAGAAGAAGAAGAAGAAGAAGAAGAAGAAGAAGAAGAAGAAGAAGAAGAAGAAGAAGAAGAAGATTAGATAAATGATGCAATGGGACAACTGGAGTAACAAAACCAAGAGCAAACATGTTTGCCAATGACTCTAGTAGTGACTCGACCCTTCTTACGCTGTCCTATATATTGTGACCAGTGAGTGTAGACAGATATGAGTCGTAGCAATTCTTTTCCGCCCGTGCACTTTATGTTGTTATAGAAGACTATAACAGTTTGTCACTTCGTCCGATTTTCGATCTTCTCGAAGCGTTGACATTTTTCTCAGATTTCTTTTAAATTCATGGTCGAACATTCAGATTTCGAAACTGTTTCAAAGTCCTTGAGAGTATGTTCGTCAGAAAAAGACGACATCTTCATAAAAGCAAACAAAATGTTTCGAAAATAAAACGAAAGTGTCCAATGACAAAACCTATTGAGACATAGTGTCTTAGCTCTCACAAGAAAGGACTTCGTCCGACATATTGAGGACTCTTCTCTCCTATCGGTGTACGAACTTAAGACATTTGAAACTCATCTGCTTGCATGTGAGTTTATCTGCAAACTTAGTACATGTGTTTGTATTTATACGGATATGGGTGTTATTGTAAATATTTGACATCATGTAAAAGTAATTTATGAGTCAACTGTTTTGCAAAATTATTATATTCATGGACACATCTTTGAGATAACTCGTGTTATTTTAAAAACCTTATCTCTTCTTTTCATGTTTTTCACCCTTTAAACTCAGAAATACATTCATTATTACATATTTGACATTTCTGGTTAGTTTTCAGCAGAAAACTTTCCATGTCTCTGTATAAAATCGTTTTACCTATAAGTCCGTCTACAAAATAATCCATTTATTTTCTTCTCTTGTGAAAACCTTAAATTAAACAGGTAAAGCATTTTCTCTTTATCATTTGATAATATCATTAGAACATTAGAATTTTTCTTTTTTTAAATAGAGTAATATATATTTTCCGATTTAATGGTTTCATATATTTTTAATTTATAACTCCACTGCATTTTTGTTAGTCTATTCACAAAGTGTTTTCAGAGTTTGTTCAGACATGATACATACATGACCTTAGGAAGAATTTTATTCAGGTGTATTTGTAATTTTAGTTGTGTTTAGTGCTTAAAAGAACTAATATCATTTGAACAAGAATATCGTAACATATCAGTGCATTCACCTATAGACAGCTAAAAGGGAAATATATATTAAATAATGTATTGTGCCCTCGTGTAATCAAGTTAACTCTTGTGGACCGTGTTTTACTGTTTAACCTCTTATTTAATGTGTTACGGATGAAGGTGATACTAGTAAAATAATGTCTAACTCTTAATAACAAATTCCAGTTTCGTAATAACTAACAGAATGCTAATACGAATACAGTAATAATTCTATGATGATACTCTAATAACTGAAAATAATCTATCAATAACGGGAAAGGTGCATGGTCTAGTTGTTAAGGTGTCGCACTCCCGATCAAAAGACAGAGGTTTCGATTCCAGTTCTACGTGGTGCGTTATTTTGTTGAACAGAATCCTCTTATTCAGCTTCAGTTCACTCAGCCACGTAAAATTTTCCTTATATAATCTTTAAATCATTTTTATTAAGTCTCCTCTTAAATTGAAATGTCTTAGACTTACTTCTGTGCTATTTCTACCTCCATCTTTTATATATAAAAATTTGATTTGTATAGAACTCTAATCTTTTTTCAACTACATATGTATATATATATATATGTGTGTGTCTGTGTGTCTGTGTGTGTGTATATATGTATATATATAGATATATGTGTGCGTATGTGTGTATGTATATATATATATATATATATATATAT
>NC_069000.1:45725310-45730497 GCF_001194135.2 Octopus bimaculoides
GCCAACCTTGACTAGGAAAAGCCATACCTGCCATCTCTTCTCCCTGCAATCCTGCAGAAGGCTGTCATATCCGGCACGCTTCCGTTTATGGGCCTCATCACACGCTTCTTCCCACTGGACTGTGAGAAGATAATCTTCTTGATCTTTTCAAACCGCAAGACCACATCTGGCCACATTGTATTTGAGTCCAGCATGGTCACTGTGTTGCTTAAAGGGTTTAACCTCCCCACGCACACACATGCACACAGCAAGCAAAAAGGAAGAGTGGAGAACGTGATTCCCATTGGCGTATTCTTCTTCTAATGCAGATGGGTTTGCTTTTTATAATTCCCTCTTTTCTCAGAATCTTCTGAATCGTTTCTTATTTACTCACGAAATGTTTCATATATTGACTTGTGATTGATACTGTCTTCCTAATAGCAAATGTTTCTATGTTTTATGTGCGAGGAACAGTCAACAGCCTTTTACTAGATAATCCGTACAACACTCAAGTAATTTTTCTCCTTTCGCGGATTTTTTATCCTTTCGTTTTTTAATCGACAATTGATCTTACAAAGGCAATATTCTTGACAAAATCGCTTAAACATTGGGTAAAATACCTCGAGGTATTTGCTTCAATTCTCTGCGCCTTGAATTAAAATGCCACCAATATTAATGCATCCTTTCGGAGCTGAAGGAATAACCTAATCCGGGGAGGTAGACTGGCGGAATTGTTATAGGGTAAGATGAGACACCTGGCGGTATTTGTATCAGCATTTGCATTCTTACAGCAGTGCCAACAACCATACTTGTGCCAAGCTGTATCAACGAAGATGGTGGGCTTTATTTCGAATCAACGATGGTATTGTGAACATGGAAGATTTAAATACTTGTGTGATTGTCAGAAGTCCTCAAAAGGTCTTGTCCAGGTCAGCACATACATGTGTAGATCTATGGTTAATTTTGACAGGGAAATAAATACCTCACAGATCTTAAAGTGATCGGAATTTCTGTAATATTTCTTCAGTATGAGAAAACGCAAGAATAACATAGCAACAATTAAGAATTAAGAAACCATAAAATATCTCAGAAGAAACTTGCTTCCAACAAGTTGGACAAATGGTAATTACTCACTTTATGCTTTTGCTTAGGGACACATAAAACACACATCGAATGAAAGATTATTTAATCGAAACAGAGGCAGAGGGAGTAAGAGAGGGAGAGAGAGAAAAAGAACGAGAATGAGAGAGGGGGAAGAAAGAGATGAAGAGATGCGTATATTTTTCATGTTTTCTTTTTCCCATTAAATTTTTTCTATCTGAATCTCCACACTTTGTGTATGTGTTGTGACTGTTCCCTTCATCCGTCACCTTGATAACAAATACAAGAAATCCCCACCACCACCACCACCACCACCACCACCACCATAAAATCATAAAATCCCTTAGGATTTTTGCATTATTATTTTCGATGAGGCCGTCGGGTCTTTGTTCTTACCACTTATTATTATTATTATTATTATTATTATTATTATTATTGATGATTGACGCTGTTGTATTTTCATTTTTCAGATGTCCCTATGATGGGAGAAACCGTTCAACGAGACCTGGTGGCAAACCACGAGGAAAGCTCTCCAAAGACTGACTCCAAACATGTGGCACTGCCAGAATCGACCACAACACCGGATGCGGTGTTCGTCATAGAAGAGGCGGTTTCGCCGATAGAAGTAGAAGTGGAAGAAACAGCAATCGTTCTAGATGGAGGCTGGGGCTGGATTGTGAGTGTGGCAGCCATGTGTTGTTCTTTCATCGTCTTTGTAATTAAGGGTTCATCAGGGCTGTTTCTCATCGCCTTAATTAATAAATTTGATGAACCCGTATGGAAGTTAACTTTGGTTGGCAGCATTCTAAATGGACTCTCCCTTCTTTCAGGTGAGATTTAGTAAAACTTGTCCGGTTTTTTTCTTATTATTATTTTCTCCTTTGATGCTTCTAACGTCCCGGGTAACTCAGGTTTGGAAAAGGTTTCCCAGCCTAGGTTACCCGGGGCGTTAGGATTCTTCGAGGGTTCTCCTATTATTCATCCTGAATGGATAAACAGTATACGAACTTGAATTTTTTTACTTTAAACTAAGAATGACAGTAGTGTAATCCACATACGTATGCACCCAACACTATTTCCTTGTACACTGCACCCACCATAGAACTGTTTTCAATCACATCTTGATCAATAAATATGTGTGACAGTTTATCAGAGCCAAAAGCAAAGTTTGTTTTTGCGATAATTCGTGCACTGTGTCTCATTAGATTATGCTTCACCGAGGCTCTCATCCCTTTCTGTTGACTGTTCCGCCAGATTATTCTTTTATTTTTTTATTTGTTTCAGTCATTTGACTGCGGCCATGCTAGAGCAAATCGACCCTATGACTTCTTTGTAAGTCTAATACTCATTCTATCGGTCTCTTTTGCCGAACCGCTAAGTTACGAGGACGTAAACACACCAACATTGGTTGTCAAGCGATGGTGGGGGAACAAACACAGACGCACACACATGCACATACACGACGGGCTTCTTTCAGTTTCCGTCTACCAAATCCACTCACAAGGCTTTGGTCGGCCCGAGGCTATAGTAGAAGACACTTGCCCAACGTACCATGCAATGAGACTGAACCCGGAACCATGTGGTTAGTAAGCAAGCTACTTACCACACAGCCGTCCTGCACCTTAAATATCTCGTGTTACTTCCCGTTTAAATATTTTGGTTTACTTTCCGAATTATTTGTTTATTCTCTGATCTATTTCAGCTCCGATTTCCAGCATGCTATTGATCTATTTTAGCCATCGGAAGGTGGCCATCATCGCAGGACTTATTGGATTCACAGGAGCCATTTTGGGGGCATTTTCCACAAGTAGCGACATGATGATAACCTGTTATGGAATACTGGGAGGTAAGATGCCATCGTCGCGACAAATTTCTCTTTGATGCCGTCACACACCAGAACCATATTAATCAGAGGAAACGACACAGTACCAGTAATATCTCATGGCCTCATTTCCAAATTTGGTCACTTTGATGAGTCTTCGATGTTCTTTTTGAATGTCTTCATTTCAATGTCTGTAAGGAAAATGTGTGGCTGGTGGTGTTGGTGGTGGCAGTAGAGTTGGTATTGGGGAATTTTGAAGATTATCCTTCTGGGGATGAGGGATTGACAGAAGTGTATAATCTGGTCCCTGGGATCCGAGACAAATTACAAAAGATGAAAGGATGATGCGGCATTGAGGGGAAGGATGGGCAGAGTGTAGAGAGAAATGAGGAGGAATGACAAAGAATGGTGTCTGTTATATTGTGGTCCACGTGTATTGGTTGGGTGGATGGGGCGGGGGTTAATGATTCCATGCCGTTTAGCTGACTGATCTTCTTTGGGATTTGGTATAGTGTTAGGTAATGAAACAGCATCGCAGCAGCAGCAGAGGCCGCAGCAGCAGTGGCCGCAGCAGTAGTGGGAGTAGCAACAGTGGGAGTAGCAGCAGTAGTGGGGGTAGCAGCAGTAGTAGCAGTTCCGTACAAGCTATGAGGACGAAAATCTAATGTGAGTTACATTCATCTTTGCAGTGGTTGGGTCAACTATTAATTTGAATGGAAGAGTTTTTCAAGGAGAATCTTTGTCTTTGTGGGGCAGTGAAGAATTTCATGTATATGAGGAAGATATGAAACTTATTAATGTCGCCACTTTTATAAAACCAAAATAAGTCTGTGTGAATCGAATGTATTTTTTTGAATGACATTGTCGTTTAAAATAGAATCACTGCAGCTATTTGTTGGAACTTGAACACTAGAGGGCCACATACCCGATTCTTATGAGGGCTTCATAAAATTGCAGCAGGAAGTCACTCCTGTACCAAACACAACTGGAAAACCTGTTATAACGGATTAAACATTGTTAAAAACCCATAGACCGGTTGGTGGTGTTGAACCGAGTGACAGATAAATTCTGCTACTCAAAGTTATGTCGACCATAACGCAGTTTAAAATAAATATCACCATTTCATGGTTTATGACTTCGAAGGAATAAAATATTTTCAAGGCAGATATATAATTATTTGCATTAACTTTAGTATATTACTGCTTGAATTTCCACGAAATTCTGATACAATATACAAAAACTGAGACTTATAGCCTTCCATATATTTTGCAACGTTCCTTAACAACTTCTTGTCTATGTACCAGACTGTGATGGCCGCATTATTCTCTCATTTATAACAATTCCTGAATCTTTTATTTATTTATCTTCCGTCTCGTTGCTTTCTTTCTTGGTAGGTCTGGCAGTGGGGTTTGGATATTTCACCGGCCAAATCATGGTAACTTTATACTTCAGCAAGAAGAGAGCAACAGCTTTGGGTATTGCCAGCTGTGGAACTGGTCTGGGTACCTGTGTTGGTAACATAATGGTCGAGAAACTTCTACAGACATACGGCTTGACAGGAACTCTGTTAATGATAGCTGGAATGATGTTTAATATGGTGGTGTGTGGAGCTCTTTACAGACCGCTGCCAACCAAAATGACGTTACGACATAGTAAGAAACATTTTAATTTTGTTTAACATATTCAATAAAGGAACTGGCATGGTTGCGTGGCTAAAAAGCTTGTTTCCCAACCATGTGGTCTTCCTTACAGTCCCATTGTATGAGGGCAAGTGTCTTCTATTATAACCCCGGGTCAAACAAAACCTTGCAAGTGGATTTTGTGAACGTAAACTGACCTGATACCTAAATCTGAAACAATTACGTTAAAGGGTGTTCATGAAGGTTAGATGCGTAATCAATTTCTTAATTAATCAAATGGTTAGTTGATTAATTTATTTTTCCTGTACAATTTAATTGCTTTAGGCTTTTGAAATTGAACTTTTCTTCTTTGCAGACCCAGAATATAAAACAACGACCGACTGGGATAGCACTCGACAGGGTATAACTAACCAAGCGTTTTGGGACTCTGAAAGTTCACTGGATGTCGTAAGTTCCACCGTAATGTGTCTATAATAAAACCAAAATTAAACTTTATATAAAAAGAAAAACGATGAGAAACCGCAGAGAAAGAATAATTAAACTCGTCCTATAGACAATTCATCAAAACTGCTGCAGAAACGCATAGAAAACACTGCTGACGATTAAGCATTGTTACTACTCACAAAAGGTTCCTAATGGGGTTAC
>NC_069000.1:45731236-45732672 GCF_001194135.2 Octopus bimaculoides
TAATATTAAAAGAACATTGCTTAAAAATTCTTGGTGTTTCGGTTCTAAAGAATTTCAACTTCCTTTGTTTGTTAGCTGCTTATTTTTTTATCTCAAGTAAGTAACAATGTCTTTGTCATTTTATTTAACCGAAAATTCCGAAAATTGAGTTCCAAAAAATATATCAATATTTCATAATTACCAAATTTCTCTCTGTTACGACGACGAGGATTCCAGTGGATCCGATCAACGGAACAGCCTGTTCGTGAAATTAACGTGCAAGTGGCTGAGCACTCCACAGACACGTGTACCCTTAACGTAGTTCTCGGAGAGATTCAGCGTGACATAGAGTGTGAAAAGGTTGGCCCTTTGAAATACAGGTACAACAGAAACAGGAAGTAAAAGTGAGTTGTGGTGAAAGAGTACAGCAGGGTTCACCACCAACCCCTGCTGGAGCCTCGTGGAGCTTTAGCTCAATAAACACTCACAAGTCCAGGTCTGTGGATCGAAACCGCACTCCTACGACCGCGAGCCCGCTGCCCTAGCCACTGGGCCATATATGTATATATTCTAAATGCTATATTTTATTTCCTTTCATGATGGGAAACCCACTTCGTATCAGTACATTCCTTATTCAGAAATAACTGTCCAACTTTGTTTTATTAGAATTAATAGTTTTTTTTTATATATTTCATTTTTTTTTTTTCTTTTGTATTTTCAGCGCGTCAAATTGCCTTTCAATACCTTCCCGTTTTCATGCTATCGTTTGACTTGGAACGATATGAAATAGCCGTTTTGATGTCCATATTTGGCATATGGCTCACCATCGGTCAACTTTGCATTGGTTTTATTGTCGATCTCCTTCATTTAAACAGCAAAATCGTGTTTGTGCTTTCCCAGGCGGTCATTGGAGCCACCGCTATCTGCATTCCACACTGCCACACATACGTACTACTTGCTTTCGTTCTAAGTCTAATTGGCCTCACAGCAGGTAAGACGACCAGAGACAACTAGGCCTCTCTGGTAGTAGTAGTAGTAGTAGTAGTAATGGTAAAAGCAGCACAGCAGCAGCAGCAGCAGTTGTAGTAGTAGTAGTAGTAGTAGTAGTAGTAGTAGTAGTAGTAGTAGTAGTAGTAGTAGTAGTAGTAGTAGTAGTTCCGCTCAGACCTTGAAGCATCACTATTCACTTTGAAAGAGGCAGCGTGGTGGTAGAATTGTTAACACGCCGGGCAAAATGCTTAGCGGTATTTCGTCTGTCTTTACGTTCTGAGTTCAAATTCCGCCGAGGTCGACTTTGCCTTTCATCCTTCCGGGGTCGATAAATTAAGTACGAGTTACGCACTGAGGTCGATGTAATCGATTTAATCCCTTTGTCTTTCCTTGTTTGTCCCCTCTATATTTAGTCCCCTGTGGGCAACATATATATATGTATATATATATATATATGATTAGCATTA
>NC_069000.1:45733218-45734205 GCF_001194135.2 Octopus bimaculoides
CCCCACCCAACCCCGGAAATTGCTGACCTTGTGCCAAAATTTGAAATCACTATTTACCATCAAACAGGTTCATATTTCTGCTTCTTTTAATCGACTGAAAGCGTCGATCCGCAATTCTCAGTAAAAATGTGTGATTCTCATAACGTCTGCGTTATATATTATTCAGGATTTACAGGCTCTCTACGGCTGCTCATTACGACTGAAGTCACGGGTAGGGAGAAGTGTAAGGAAGGATTCTCCATGATAAACCTTATCACTGGAATCGTTTTCTCTGTCGGTTCACCCTTATTTGGTAAGTTATCTGTCAAGATATATGTATATATAAATCTTAAAATACAAAAACTGGTACAATATATGCCGCGAGGTGTGTGGAGCCATAGTTTATCATGTACGACGAGGGAAGATGGTTAGAACAAACGATAAGCCCAGTCAGATCGTTGAAGCAAGATTTACTGGTCGACGAAAATACAATTGAGGAAGAATGCTGAATGGTGACAACACTCCTCTCTTCGATGCCAGTGATGCAGAAGAACGAAACAGGAACCGTGGACGTAGAATTGATCAGCTGAGGGTTTTGGGTCTCAAACAAGGCTCAGACTGTCGATATTTTTGTGTGGAACGGCGTGACGGGAACTATCTGATCCCAATTATTGAAAGAGAATAGGAAAAAGGTTCACTAATTCTTTCAGATGAGTGACCCCGCTTAGAATAATTTAAATGCCATAAGTTATCACCATCTGACAGGGAACCATGAACGACATTATGAGGGTCCGGTGACCGGAGCACACACTGAGGCCATTGAGTGATCATGGTTAGATGCTAGAACTATGATTCTGAAAAAAAGGAACTCTGAAATATCTGAAGTTTTTTAATCTCTGAAATATCTGAAAGATAAGGGAGATAACGTGTGTGTGTGTGTGTGTGAGACTGTGTGTGTGTGTGTGTGTGTGTGTGTGTGTGTGTGTGTGTGTGTGTGTGTGTGTGTGT
>NC_069000.1:45737001-45738171 GCF_001194135.2 Octopus bimaculoides
GACAGTTTTTCCATAGCATTTGTAACTGCATCCAGTTCTATTTAGCAATTCTGTTAAAGGTGTGAGTGCCAGGCAGAACAGGAGTGGAGAGAGCGTGTCTCCCTGGAATATTCCTCTTCTAATGGGGATGGCTTTCGTTTTCACAAGTCCCTCTTTTGTTTGGAGCTGTAGCACTGTCTGCCATTTGTTCATTGAGTGCTCTATGTATTTTATGATAATGATAATTATTATTATTATTATTATTATTATTATTATTATTATTATTATTATTATTATTATTATTATTATTATTATTATTATTATTATTATCTTCTTTGTTGTTGTTGTTGTTGTTATTATTATTATTATTATTATTTTCAGGATTGCTGTATGATGTAACGAAATCATTGAAACTTGTCTTCTACATAAGCGGATCGTGCCAGTTGTTGGCAGTTGCCTGCATCTTTATTATTTGGTATCGTATGCGAAAGTCTCAGCAATAAAAATATTATTTATTCTTCATATTCCAATTCATGTCGCTGTTTTCTTCGTTTCTTTTCTCGTTTCGATTCAGCTGTCTTATCTCATTTATCCCGTCTATGTTATTGATCTGCGCTGATCGAACAATATCGATTAGATTTCATTCCACAATTAAAAAAAAATAGAAAGAAATCAAAGTTGTTTCTTTATCTATGATTTAGGCCGTAAGAAGATTCCGAGGATCGAATTGAGGATTTTCCCTTCAATCAAACATCGTTAACATTTTGAAGTACTAAGAGCTAACTTAAGGAAACTCTTTGCTTTCTGTGGAGCATAAGCTATCAATAATGAGTCGTTATAAACGCGCGATTCACCAGTGAAAGATGATTCTGAGACTCCACTGCATTTCGATCTTATTGTGAGTCTCTTCAGTCAAAGCTACCCCGTCGAAGGGAGGATGTTCTCCGATGACGAAAAATAACTACGATCAAATATTCAATCTCGAAAAAGGACTAAGAAAATAACTTTGAATTCTTCAGAATTTGCAATCATCTTTGAAATCCGTGTTGCTTATTTTGAATTTTTGATCACCTATCCTTTTGGAATGGTTTTTGTATAATACCATACCATACGATATTCTGGTGCCTACGCATAAGCACCATATTCAATCCTGAATCTAAATCTAAACCTTCTATATATATATATATATAT
>NC_069000.1:45739316-45743158 GCF_001194135.2 Octopus bimaculoides
ACACACACACACACACACACACACACACACACACACACACACACACACACACACACACAAACACACACGTATCTGTGTCTTTTCTGTTTTCCCAGGCTGATAAGTATTGTAGTAAACATATATATACATAACATACCTATATACACACTTACTAATACACATTCATACGTAGATATAAGCATAAATATACGTACACATACATACTTGTTATACATACACGTACACACACATCCACATACACATATATACACGCACACACACATATATATATATACATGTATGCATTATGATTGTGAATGTACACACACATATATAAGCATATATATATGTGTATGCATGCATGTATACGTGTGTGTGTGTATGTATATATGTGTGTGTGCAAAGATAAAGTCATTAAACTATTTTCTGCTACAAATTTATCGAAATATCTTTATGAATACCGGAATGCCTGTCTGTCTGCATATATCTAACGGAGCCAATCGTTTCGTCACTTATTCTATAAACAGCACAACAACAACAATTACAATAACTGACGAATCTCATTTCGCATGAATGTCACAACGCCACGTTTCTCTCTGCGCAACTTCCACTGTTCTTTTCATTCACAAGGTAATGCGAAATCATTTACACAATCTTATATTTATGTAATATAGATCAACAGTTTTGTAGTGTATCGCTAGTTATTCAACGTATGATCGTGGTACAGTAATGAGTTTCGATGTAATCAGCAAAGGTTACTTTCCTCTTATCGACAGCCAATTCTAATAATTATTGAAGGGTCTCAGTAGAGAAACTATTACACTCGTGAGACGAGTATAATTGTTGATCGTCAGACTTTTGAAACTGCAATCATTTAATTGATGGAGAAAAAATATCAGCAAAAATTATCAGAAAAATTTAATGGAATTAGAAGGCTAAAATGTAAAGAATAATGTTTTGGGCTAAAAATGGTTTCACAGAAAGAAACAATAACCCACTTCCTTGCCTTTTATTGTCTCCATGAAGCAGTGATAGCTATTTCGTAAGTACATCGTTTAATTTTCGTACTCGTCTCATTAGTTAAAGAGTTTCTTTGATAATTTATTGGTAAATTAAAGTAATTGGCAGTCGATAAGAAGAGAATAAACTAGAAAGTTTAGTTCGATCTTTTAACTTCAAGTTTCTGTCGATTAAAATTTCCAAATAATCGACGGATATTTATCCACTAAAATATTTACTGAGTACATTCAAATATTTCATGACTTCTGAGCAAATACGAAATCTACATTGTTTTATTTAAAATAATTTCAGTAAATTCATTCCAAATATGTCCTTTAACTCCGTACAACATGAACCAGTTCTCAAAGATGTGGAAAGTTATCAGAAACGACCAGCGCCACTAGATGGAGGCTGGGGATGGGTCGTCTGTTTTGCTGCAGCCTCTCTCGCTTTCATTGTAAATGGACTGACAAGTTCTTCTGGAATATTCCTTATTGGTCTCACCAGAATCTTTGACGACCCAGTATCGAAGCTGTCTTTAATCGGAGCACTATTAAGTGGACTCAGTATGCTTGCAGGTAAATGTCATTCCTATTTCTTTTTCTTCATTTACCCATTTTGGTCACAGAATATTTCTCTATTAAATTTCCACTTGAATATCTTTCCCATGATGCTTTTCTATTATCTTTCTAAAACCATCATTATATATATCGATTATTATATGCTACCGTTACGATCAAGCTATTATTATATATCTATCATGACATAGTATCGTTATTATCCAAATATCATTATATATTTCTCATTTCCCTGAATTTCATCTTGACTCTATTACTTATCAAGCTACGTCTGTTTCCTGGTAAATATGGTGAATATCAACTTGTCAAGAAGGATTCATCTGTCTTTATTCACTCTTCTGATAAATGAGTTAAAAAAGAGAGTTCAGCTTCATTTCCAATATAAAGTACAAAATCAATAATTAGATCGAACCTAAGTTTCTTAAACTACGATGTTGACACCTCATTCACTTCACCAATCCTTATCACATTATATTTTCAGCTCCAGTTGCCAGTATGTTGTTGGTTTACTTTAGCCATCGGACAGTGATCATATTAGCAGGTCTTCTGGGTTTCATAGGAGCTGTATTGGGAGCATTTTCGACCAGTATCGATATGATGATAGCTACATATGGCCTCATAGCAGGTGAGATTTCGTTGACCATCCAAATATATTCCAAATGTCAATATGTCATCTTTAAAAAATATGAATGAATGAATACCAACACCCGAAACGAGATGCAAAGAAAAATAAACGGCATAGATAACAATATTTTCTCGAAATATTCAAATTATGATTGAAAATGTTTATCTGTTGCTGGTTTCGTTAACTTCCGAAAGGTAGAAGCTGATAAGAAAATTTCACCATCGGAAAGAACATATGTCTTGCCAACCTGTAATAAATGTTATCTTTCTTTTGGGAGTGTAAAAAGACACAATGCCAAATGCCATGATGCTATATTCTGTTTAACAGAAATATTTATGAGATAAATTTGGTTGATCAGCTGCTGAGCTTAAATATCATCTTAGCTTTGAAGCTCATTGAAAAAAAGGGCTTACTTATTACTGAGCCGACATGAATCAATGTTTGAGCGTATATGTGTTTGTGTTCGTGGTGTGTGTGTGTGGGGGGGGGGGAATAGATAACGTTGCTATGTCGTTAAAATAACACACATTTCGAATGTTTATTGTCACTTCTGGCGAGATAAAACATTCACTTTTATATGCGAGCAACTGACATAATTTGTACTTCTCATGGCTTAATTAATTACTCACAGCTTTAAAAATAATAATTACAGCTTCAAAAATAATTAGTGATCGCCAAAATAACAATAATAAATGTGTTACTGCGTTAACAATGGGAAGGACGGAACTATGGAGGAATGATCAGAAAAAAATAACAGAATACTGTCGGAAGTTCTGTTCATAGTAGTAGTAGTAGTAGTAGTAGTAGTAGTAGTAGTAGTAGTATAGAGAGAGAGAGAGAAGGAGTAGCCAAAATATTCCCTTTTGAAGTGGTGAATGTGCTGGTGCTTGCATAAATCGTATCTGTGGAGACCCAAGAATTTCCCAGCCATTATGCATGTGTTGTTTTAAGAATTCCTACAGACGTGTTGAAAACAGTCCTATTGACCAACCAACCAACCAATGAAACTTAACACCTCGTTTTATCATCGATATCTAATGTCGAATAAGTTTTCCAGTTCATAATCACGATATAAACAGGGAAATTTTAACACCTGTCATCATAAATCTGACTGTTAAATAATCAGTTTCTATGGAAGTAATTATGAAAATGGTAAAAGTACTTCAGGAACTTCTAAATGGACAAACACACTGCATTTAGAAGCACAATTCAAAAAATCACCAGTCAGTCACAAAACAGCTCCACCGCTTTCATCTCTCTACAATACTTTGCTGAGTATTTCCAAAATAATTTTTGTGAATTATCTTACGATTTTTTTCAGGTGTGTCACTTGGAATGTCATTTTTCACGGGGCAAATCATTGCAGGATTCTATTTTGAAAAGAAGCGTGCTCTGGCAATAGGAATATCGAATTGTGGTGGTGGAATGGGGATACTAGTGGCCAACATGTTAGTTGAGTACCTCATAGAGTTTTATGGACCGAGAGGGACATTGCTTCTTATTTCAGGGGCTCTTTTGAATATTGTTGTTTTTGGATCGCTTTGCCGACCCCTGCAATATGCCTACAAAAATGTTGAGCAGAAAGAATCTAAAGGTAAGATTGATACAATTTGAAATATTATTACGTAAGCATATAAATACACAGAATATTTACGCATGTG
>NC_069000.1:45743996-45744953 GCF_001194135.2 Octopus bimaculoides
TATATATATATATATATATATATATATATATATTTATGAAGTTGTGTTGCAATATTCCTGATGTGAAGTTGGGTGTTGAAATATATTCGTTGTTCTCTCGTTTATTATTGTTCTTGTTCTAACTCATGTTCTTTGTCCGGAAATCCTTCGCCACACATCTGTGACCTCCTCAGCGACACTTTCTGTCTTCGTGTGTGCTCTTGCTCTGCTTTTTCCATTCAGAGATGTGTGACGAAAGATTTCCGGTTTCCGGACAATGGACATAAGATAGAATAAGAACAGTAATAAGAGAGTGATGAACGAATATATAGTGCGTGTGTTTATTTGGCAAAAAAAAGAGAGAAAAGAATGACCATCCCGAAAAGCAACAATATATCTATAATACATTAAAAGTCAGCTTCAATCTTCCTTGCTTGCTTGCAATGTTAGTCAGCGAAACTGGCGCATAATGGGAAAATACCATGAATTAACTTACCCTGAAATGTTAATATGAATCGAATGAAACAAGTTTCGCGTAAATCGGTAGTTTTCAAGATACCAGAGATTTTCAGGGTATAAATCCCCGAAACAGAGCATAATGGGAATATGTTCCGAAATTAATCTTCATCGTGAAAGGGAAGAAACTCTTATCTTTCTATTAGACAGTGAGTTTTTTGGGGGTTTTTTCGAGTGCATTCAACGTATCTGGCTGTTATTTTTAGAACACCCTGCTACCACGTAACAACTATTTGCAATAAAGGACCGGAAAACCTGTTACGTGGTAGCAGAGCGTGCAAGGAATAGCAGACAAATCTGTCCTTTTCTGAGGAAAGGAGCCGTTTACACGTGATTTCGATGTCACGTTCCATATAACCTGGAAAAGAAAAAAAACCCATGAAACAAAACTCCATTTATGGGAAACTCAGAGTTTCCCGGTGACTCTACGGGTCACGGGTGGTCTAGTACATATATATATGT
>NC_069000.1:45745132-45752200 GCF_001194135.2 Octopus bimaculoides
ATATATATATATATATATATATATATATATATACACATAATCATATATATATATATATATATATATATATATATACACAAAGATATATATGCATGCATATATGTGTTTATGTATATATATGTATATATACACAGGAATACACATACGCACATATGTATGTGTGTGTGTATTTAAGTATGTATTTATGTACAGTTTTGTGGGGAGAAAATGAAACAGACAATGGTAGACACAGAAAAAGAACACGATCCTTACTGTTTTGTAGAAATCTAATTTCTGCCTCACCAGACGGAACCAACCAAACTTCTGTGATGGAAGATGAAGAATCTCACAACACAGGAAGCACCAGAGAGAGAAGGATCCGAAACGAGAGATTCATAATGTTAAAAGAGACGCAGAACGTGGTGAGAGAGTAATTGTTTTATTGTTTGTTAATTAATACTGATAATTAATAAATATTTATAATTATTAACGATGTGTTTTTCTCTGAGTATATCGAAATATGTATATTTTTAGCTCTTAATCTTTTCCATTTTATTTCTGCATAAAATAAAGTTTTTAAAGTTTCGTGGTTTAAGAAAAGCTTACATCGATGGTGTTTGTGTACAGTCTATTTAATCTGTCTTTTGGGATCCTCAGCATGGTGTAACCCAAGGCAAATGAACTAACCCTGAATTCAACGTGTTTCATATGGAGGAGTTACTTAAAAGGATATAATTCACATGTCCAGTCTGGATATGTCATCTGCCGCCTTTAGTTTAATTATTGCACATTTCAACGTTACGAAATGATAAATTACAAAGCAACATTAACATAAAATGGTGAGACACTTATAAAAAGGAATCACAACGCTTAAAAGAATCATTATTAAAATTCTTTGAATATTAATCTAAATTCTTTTCTTTATTGTTTTAGGAGAGTCTTTCAACAGCAGATAAAAATGGTCTCAATGGCGAATGCATTGTCAGGAACCGGAAAGATGAGAGATCGTTGGCGAAGCGCTGCTCAAATATAATTGGTGTTGAACTTTTTAAAAATGTTAACTTTGTGTTACTGATGTTGTCCTATGGCTTTTGGGTGTGTAAGTAGCAATAATAATAATAATAATAATAATAATAATAATAATAATAATAATCAGGCCTTGTACTATATGAGAAAGGATTATCATTATTGCTATAATGATTATTATTGCATTTATTCTCATCAGATTAGACAGTTGAACAAAATTCCTATCATCAGGCTACAACAAGTAACTTTTGATGCCAAGAACCTATCCTAGCTGTCCCTAATGATAGCAATTTGGAGCTGCATTAAACTAGGGTTTATGCCTATTTCCTCTATCCATCCGTTCAAATCTTTAGGTGTAGTTTCTAATACACCTATAACTACAGTGATATATCTTACCTTTCATAGCCTCTGTAATTCAATGGCTAGGTCCTGCTACTTCGCTATTTTCTCTATACCCCTCATATTATCTTTCTCGTCATATACGCCTGTTAAATCAATTATCTGGCACTTTCTATTCTTTTGGTCTACTACTATTAAACCAAGCATTCTAGCTTCTATTACTTTATCAAACTAAATGTTAAAATCCCCATTTCTTACTTTCTAGCAGTTTACTAGATTCATGTTCAAACCACTTAACCAGATCCTAGCTTTCTACATAACTTCCACTCGATTATTCTCCCTGGCTTCTCATGTTTATTCTTGTATTTTCTTCTGGAAAATTGCTTTGTAGTATTTGTTGCCCCTTTTTATGCTCTGAATCCAAGTCCCACCAATGTTAACTCTGTTTTTCATCATTTCGGGGCCGATAAAATGAAGCAACAATTAATCCTGGGTCGATTTAATCAGCTAATCCTCAAAAATCTAACTTTGTGCATAAATCAGAAAATTATTAATAATATTAGAAAATTCTTATTTCTAATTATTATCATAATAATTATTATAAATGTAATTAGCGTTCGAATTGTGACAATTGTATTATAATTGTAAATTCTTATATTTAATTAAAGCATAATTTCAGAAATTATCCAAGAGTACATTGAGAAAATACAGTAATCCCTCACCATATCACGGTTCACCTATCGTGGTTCAACTATCGCGGTATATTGCTCAAGCTTACATCGATTCCTCTGTGGTGTTATTTTGCATTTATGATAAACTGACGCTACAAAGCTATTTTCTATGATTTCAAATATAAGAAAATTCAGATACATTTGTAGAAATATTTGGTTGTGAGAAAAGTCATTCTGTGTTAATGTCTTGATTTTCTAAGGCTGCAAGCTGGCGGAAACGTTAGCACGCCGGGCGAAATGCTTAGTAGTATTTCATCCGTCTACGTTCAAATTCCACCGAGGTCGACTTCGCCTTTCATCTTTCCGGGGTCGATAAATTAAGTACCAGTTGCGTACTGGGTTCAATCTAATCGACTGGCCCCCTCCCCAAAAATTTCGGCTCCGTACCTAGAGTAGAAAAGATTGTCTTGATTTTTTTTTGTGTATCTACGCTCACAGATGTCTCACGTCAACCAAATAAAATTACTAGCTGACATTACTAACAAAAATAATAAGAACTAATACATTGACTGTAGACGTTTAGCTACATCAAATTTTGTTCTGCACGTTTCTTTTCTTACTCATCTCCATTCCGACATCCTTTTTGTCCCTTTAACTTTGTATCATCTCACTTTTTCTCACTATTTTTATCACTTTCTTTCATTTTTATTTCAGTAAGTATAACCGCGATAATATATATGCCACCTCTCTGTGTTTGGTCGTTTGGCATGACTCAAAAGAAGTCCGCCATTTTAATGTCACTTCTCGGATTATTCACAACAATCGGTGAATTCTTACTTGGTGTGTTTGTTGATCTGCTTCACTTTGGTACCAAGAACATGTACATCTTCTCTCTGCTAATATCCTCTGTTTCTACTATGTTGCTGCCATACTGCTATACCTTCCAATACATCGCTCCTGTAGTCTGTCTCTACAGTCTTGCTCTCGGTAAGTTTATAACATTGTCAACACAATTCATTTTAGAATTTTATTGTAATGTTCGTATATTCATAATCGCCATCATCTCCTGACTGGCTCAACCCGTCGCTGTTGTGCTGCTCTGAACGATCTAGCAGTTAGCTAATCACTACTGATTCTGGAGTACCAACACACGAAGAAGGGCCGCAATTTTGAGACTTGTCAAATCGTTGATATTTTGCCGAAGCAAGAGATTCGTGACATCCTTTTCTTTGCTCTTCTTCCACTGTGTATTGGAATCTAGTTTTTGGCAAAGAGTCGTATTGGGATGCATCTCCTTCTCAGCCGAGCTTTGCTGTTGTGCAGCAGCAAGACGTGGTTCTTGTCTGTCCACATATTTGGCGAGTTCCTGCCTGACAAATCCATTTGTCTTTTACTCTCTGCACATGGTTTGTTGCAGGTTTTTGCAGCACTTGCACTTGAACGCCTAGACTCGTCATTCTGTGTCGTTTTTATAAAAAAATCACACAAATATGTTTGTGTATTTGTCTATATATATATATATATGTGTGTGTTTGTGTGTGGCATTCTGAAGCTGTACCGTTCTCCATTTACTCCAGGGTTTACCGTATCACTAAGACTGGTGTTAACCACTGAAGTCGTTGGTCTAGAACATTCTACAAAGGCATACAGTGTTCTATGTGTCACGAGTGGAATCGCAGGACTAGTTTCCCCTCCTCTTTTTGGTAAGCTCATCAAAGTTATTCTTCAATATGTTTATGTAATGTAATATTGAAAGTAACCGGTGCAATGTACTTCTCTATGTTTGTATCGAAAACCATTTCCACACAGAGAAGCCTTACACTTATATTAATTTGTCCTTTTAGGGCTGTTTTATGACATCACCGGATCGTTCCTGGTTGTGTTCCATGGATCTGGAGCCTGTGGCATTCTTGCACTAGTGGTTATTTCGTTAATAACTTTACGTAATAAATTTTGTATAAAATAAATTTTATTTCATAAAATGTTTCTGTTTCGTTTAAAATTTATATTTCTTTATATTCTGTTTTCTTTAGAGGATTTGTCACATAAATATATTTTGCATCACATATGTGTTTACACATGGATACACACATAAAGCGAGTTCTAAATATGATAAGTGGACTCAAAAAAATTAGCCATAGTATCCATTTATTATTAACGCCGTCGCTAAAGTATGACGTGGTATTGTGGTAAAAAGTTCGATTCCCAAACACATGGTTACGGGTTCAGTTCCAATGTGTGGCACCATGGGAAAGTGTTTTCTGATATATATAATCATTTCCGAAACAATGTGGTTGGAAAGGACGCAAACTTTTTACAATCACGCAAACTTTTTACAGTCACGCCTGTCCTTTTTGTTTCGGGTAGGACAAGCCCTTTCCGAAATGCCTATGGTACAACTCCAGAAACTATTTCTCGCTTGAAATATTTATTTAGGAAAAAGTGAAGAACGTTTTCACAAACATATATCAGGGAAACAGACAGTTTATCAAATAATAATAATAATGGTAATAATAATAATAATAATAATAATGGAAAAGTAAACAGTGAGAAAAGCAGTGAGGTATAATGATATAAAAGAAAAATAATGGTGGGAAGGCAGAATGCATCAGTGTTTAAACTACGGCTGAAATTTAGTTGTGATAAATACATACATACATATGTATACACACACATACACACACACACACACACACACACACACACACACACACACACACACACACACACACACACACACACACACACACACACAAATATATGGCCGCAGTCTGAGCCAAGGAGAAAAATCTAAATAATCCTAAGCTTGGCAAAGGCCTGCAATTTTGAAGAGAGAAGTAAGCTGATTTTATCGATCCCATTGCTAAAATCGAACTCATTTTATCATCCTGCAAAGGATGAAAAGCAAAGTCGACCTCGGTGGAGTTTGAACTCTGAGCGCAAGCAGTCGCTTAAGTTTAAACAAGGAGGCGATAGGTTTGATTTAAGCAACGTTTCAGTAAACTGGGTGAAAGATCAGGAAAAACATAAGAACCATCGACAGCATCTGATCAACACTGAACATTATTCTAAACGTATATTTATAAAAGAAATCCCAGAAGTCTTTGATTTAAAGTAAGATTAATATCTCCCGACTATTTCTCGTGGAAATATTTATGATGAAAATAATGCTAAAACGAATTAGATGCTTTAAAATATATTTACGTATCATAAAACTGAAGCGAATATTTTTAGGATTATTTCGTAGCTCTTTCTATCATGCGTAGTGAATACACATTA
The DNA here is from genome assembly GCF_001194135.2 of Octopus bimaculoides. Classification (NCBI taxonomy): domain Eukaryota; kingdom Metazoa; phylum Mollusca; class Cephalopoda; order Octopoda; family Octopodidae; genus Octopus; species Octopus bimaculoides. The sequence goes on from NC_069000.1 coordinate 45,750,427, forward strand.
CCGCTTACTTTACATCAAACATTATCTGCTTATATCAAGGGGTATACATCTAAAATAATATGTGTGTAACATTTATAATGCATAAACAAGTATATATACAGCACTTGCTTTAATATTTTGTCACCGAGGAAGTTCCTGAAGAGAAGTATATTTTTAAAATCACAGGAGCTTGTTCAGATCATCAGATACCGATGTTTCGATCTCATTTGATCTCTTCAATGACAAACACTCTCAGATAGTCCACGCTCTTCTGTTATTAATTTACAAAATATAAATATGAACTAGTAGTAAAGACACTTTAGAAATCAGAGTTTATTTCTTCAGACGTTTCTGGTGAAATATATCCCGACAACCAATTAATAAAAATAAAATTAAACTAGTCAATGCGCAAGTTCCACCAGCAAGGTAAACAGCCAGAAATGAGTTTGTGGTGTCGAAAACCAGTCCTGAAATATAAAAATAACATTTGTTATTAAATTGTAATTATATATTTCGTATATATAGATTGACTTCACCCAACGTTATTAAACATTTCGAATATAATCAAAAGCTTGTTTTCTTTTGTAAAGAAAAGTATCAAAATCCACTTCATCTTTTAAAATGAGACAGACCTTTGTGAAGACCTGTTTCGTTTTAAAATCCATGAATAGTTTCCACATTTTTTTTATCATTAATGAAACGATTTCTTTAACAATGCACCCAGCAAATATTTTATACTGTTATCTGTAAAATATCTAATAAACAGGCATTTATATCTTTGCCAACAACTCTAAATGAAATATGATTTAAATTATTTTATCATATTTTCATTTGAAGCAACTCCAACCTTATGCAACCACGATTTAATAAGTTTAGTTTTAAGTAATGTAAGGTTAGCTACTCAAATACGTTTTATGGTCACTACTTCTAGTCTCTGCTACAGTAGGTTTGGTATGTCTACTATCATCAGTATATTACGTCAAAGTTGTCAAACATAGGCACTGCAACAATGTTTAGTCTGATACACCCTCCGACTAAACATTTTAAGCGTTTTACATGAAAACCAAAACACTGGTTCCAGTTTTGATAACACTTCGTATTTTCCCCTTTATTGTTGGTATTAAACTTGCCGTAATGTACAACGACCCTGTTATCCATTTACTTTGTCCTACATTATAAATAGCGTCTTTTGGGATTAATTATCCTTATGTGGCTCATGGGATTTAGTTTATGCTTAAATCCGGATCGCCAAGCCTTACTTGTTTGATACTCCTGGATTGGAACGACTCAGGTAAAGTATTTTGTTTGGATCTCGGAAGAATGAAATACAAAGTTGATCAAATTAATGCCAAACATGTTTTTGCTCTCCAAAGAATTGGACTAAAAGTGGGTTGCAAGAGTGAAAACATTTTTTATAATTTAATTTTCCTTAAAAAAGAAATATATGGAAATATTTTCTAACAGAGAAATCGACTGTTATTTATGGCCACACATCATCCGATCTTCTACTCCCTTCTTTATAGAAATGTGTTCAATAATAAAATTAATAAACTTACCAAAGGTAGGAGGAGATAGATAGATAGATAGATAGATAGATAGATAGATTAGGTCAAATACAGAGTGACCGTAAAGTCTGGATACATAGGAGAAAAGTATAAACTCATATACAATGTGTGGAAGAGAAAAGAAAGACAAAAATATTGGCAGTATTTCCCATTTATCTGAATCTTATGGTCGACCTATATCAGGTGCTTACACACCAAAACCACAATATATATATATATATATATATATA
>NC_069000.1:45754248-45758315 GCF_001194135.2 Octopus bimaculoides
ACATGTTTCTTTCAGTTTGCATCTACCAGCTCCACTCACAAGACATTGGTCAGCTTGGTTCTATAGTAGAAGACATTTCCCCAGTGTGGGGTTGAACACGAAATTTTGTGATTGGAAGGCAAACTACTTGCCACATGGCTACGCATGCGCCTGTATATTTTTTCATATATATTTTTAACAACTCTTACGTTACTCAGAATATCACATGGTATTGTGGTAATAATTCCTTTCAATATTGATAGACCAATGGGCACAGACTTGGAGAAGAAGTATTTTCTGTGTTATAAAATGAAGAAATAAGTACTGAGCTGAGGCTGGCATCCTAACTTTCCTATATTTTCCGAAAACCAAACAAATATAGAAACCTATAAACTTTTACATTTTTGTATTTTAAATATTTACAGTAAATTTATTCCCAAAATGTCCACCCAACCAACAAAACCCGAAACAGATGTCAAGAATATGGAATGTTACCGGAAACAACCAGTGGTACCAGATGGAGGCTGGGGGTGGGTCGTTTGTTTTGCTGCAGCTTATTGCTCTTTCATAGTAAATGGACTGACAAGTTCTTCTGGAATATTCCTTATTGGTCTCACCAGAATCTTTGACGACCCAGTATCGAAGCTGTCTTTAATCGGAGCTCTATTAACTGGACTCAGTATGCTTGCAGGTAAATGAAATGTTTTTTTTTTTAATTTTTGATCTATGAATAAAGTAAATTTTATTAAATTTCCGTTTGAATATCTTTTCTTGTTAATTTTTTATTATCTGTTTATAACTAAGTTTATATATGTATGCCATATACTAAGTTGGATTTAATTTTGGTACCACAATTCTTCAAAATGCGAGTGTTTTGTAGTCAATTGATTTATTTTCTACTTCTTTGTGTTGAGAATTTTGATAAATGAATCACAAAAGAGAGTTCAGTTTCATTTCCAATAGAAAATACAAAATCGATAACTAGATCGAACCTAAACCTTTTAAACCATGACGTTGGTACCCTACTCACTTAACCAAACTTTATCACATTATATTTCCAGCTCCAGTTGCCAGTGTGTTGCTGGTTTACTTTAGCCATCGGACAGTGATCATATTAGCAGGCCTCCTTGGCTTCACAGGAGCCGTATTGGGAACGTTTTCTACCAACAGCGATATGATGATAGCAACATACGGTATTATGTCCGGTAAGAATCGTTCAATCTCAGAGAAAGTAAACTAAATTCTTTAATATCAAAGCTCATTAATGTCCTTACTCAGCGCGTGATACCAGTAGAATTATTCTGTGATACCCGAATATTGTATCGAATAACTTATTACATAGTTGTTTAACGTGTCTAACTACCTCTTACAAATGCAGCTCGTTTCTTCATACATTCATAAGATAGAAGATAGTAATTTGAGTAAGTTTTGACTATCGTTTTTATCTTTGATAAAGCTTAGAGGGTTAACTCGTCAGCTCATGCATATATATTCATCGCTTAACACTGGATCCCCATCTGTCTTCTTCAGATATTCATCTTTTTCTCAAGACTTACACGCCTCTTCGTCTCAATTCACCCTCTCATTTTCTTCTAACCCGCATTCCAAACCAACATGCACCGTATCCATTTGTTCCCCTCAATACCTCTTACACCAACAACCATCTCTGCCTCGGTTCCACTATTCATACATCACCGGACCCAACCCGCATACTTATATACATACACCCCTTACATACACATTGCTACACTATTGTATACATCTGTAGGTAAAGTTCTTGGGATGTATTGGATGCTATAGGTTGGATGTGTGAAGAATTCCACGGATTATTGGCATCGATCACTTGCTTAAACGTCTCAGATGGATCTCAAAGACATCGATATTCGCTGCCGAGGACAATTAGTATTCTCTTATTTGTTTACTTGTTTCAGTCATTTTGACTGCGGCCATGCTGGAGCACCGCCTTTAGTCGAACAAATCGACCCCAGGACTTATTCTTTGTAAGTCTACTACTTATTCTATCGGTCACTTATGTCGAACCGCTAAGTTACGGTCACGTAAACACACCAACATGGTTGTCAATCACACGCACGCACACACACACACACACACACACACACACACATATATATATATATATATTTATACGACAGGCTTCTTTCAGTTTCCGTCTACCAAATCCACTCACAAGGCTTTGGTCGGCCCGAGGCTATAGTAGAAGACACTTGCCCCAGGTGCCATGCAATGGGACTGAACCCAGAACCATGTGGCTGGGAAGCAAGCTTCTTACCACACACCCACGCCTGTATGCGATAATACTTTCGCCAACTTGATAGAGCAGAGGGTAGGCATCTCTGTGTGTTGTGTCGCAGAAGATTGCGTAGTTTTACACAATTCCAGCTGAATTCAAATCTCATCAACTAGATACAGTTATAACAATAAATTTTAGGAAACATTTCCGGGAGATAAATAATTTAGCATTTGATGTCATAATTCAGAGAAATGAAGTTTTGATCCTCTCTAAGTGACATAAAGTATTCGTGTGAATTATTTTACTGTTTTTTCAGGTGTGTCACTTGGAATGTCATTTTTCACGGGGCAAATCATTGCAGGATTCTATTTTGAAAAGAAGCGTGCTCTGGCAATAGGAATATCGAATTGTGGTGGTGGAATGGGGATACTAGTGGCCAACATGTTAGTTGAGTACCTCATAGAGTTTTATGGACCGAGAGGGACCTTATTCTTATTTCAGGGGCTCTTTTGAATATTGTTGTTTTTGGATCGCTTTGCCGACCCCTGCAATATGTCTACAAAAATGTTGAGCAGAAAGAATCTAAAGGTAAGTCTATCTTTAATAATATAGTAATTTTACATTAAAGCTTGTAAGATTAATATATGTTAATGAGTATGTAGTGTTTTTATTATTAACTTTTGAATTATGAAATAATGCATTTCACTCATAGTTATCATATTGTCATATTATTCGTTAAATTAAATTCAATCGTGTTTTGTTTTGGAGAGAATTGAATATAAAGCTTTCACTTTTTTATTATAGCAGTAGCTATGGAAGACTGGTGGGATTATTATTTGTATGAACTTAAAGACTGGTCGCTTTTTAGCATATAATTTAGTTATAATAGGTTTACTATTAACACCGATACAGATGTACATAGATTTATGAGTTTCTTTGTTGTAGTTCAATTTTGCAACGTGTTGATGACGCTACAATGATCATCGAATGCAGCTACATTACTTCGTTCTGAATTTCTTGTAGTGCTTTCCCGGCAGAGACATTAGGCTGGTTTGTCATTGTCTACCCCAACTAGATGGCAGCTATCCCACAAAGAGGTCATCAGTTCTTCGACATGTCTTGTCTTTAGTCCAGCCGCATGTCCAAACACCTTCCTCACAACAGTAGCAAACCACTCAAGTGTGGAATCCAGTTTAGTCGCTCACCACTCAACAACGGAACATGTGGTATTAGTTTATGTGGTAACAGTAGCGGTTTTCATCAGTCTGTGATGAGATCCCAAACCAGGCTACACACACGCACACACACACACACACATACACACACATACATACATACATACATACATACATACATACATACATACATACTTATATGTTTATGTATGTGTGTGTTATTATGAATTAAAGTTAGAAATTATAATATGTGCAAAGTAACAAACGGATCAAACTGTATGAAAGTGTTTTAAAATTCTGCTTTCAGCCTCACCAGACGAAACGAACCGATTTTCTGTGATACAAAACCAAGAATCGGGCTCAACGGAAATTATTAAACAAAACGAAATAGTCAATAAGACATTTGTTAGCTCAAACGAAAGACACATTACGGTGAGACAATATTATTTACTTTTTTTTTTAATATGATCCTTATTTCAGCCGCCGCACTGCGGCCAACCTGGGGCACGGCCTTGAAATAGTTTATCTACAAATAATCGACCTAACTGCTTATTTATTTTTATCAAGCTTCGTACTTATTTGTCGGTCTCTTATACCGAACCGCTAAGTCATGGTAACGTAAGTAAATCAGCTCCGGTTGTCGAGACACATACACACACACA
>NC_069000.1:45759896-45761806 GCF_001194135.2 Octopus bimaculoides
AGTGATGATGTCCTATGTTTTCTTTCAGCGTAAATATAATAATAATAATAATAATAATAATAATAATAATAATAATAATAATAATAATAATAATAATTTTTTTTCACACATCCTACGCAAAACACTTTCTATACAGTAACCATAAGAGCATCGCAGCAAACCACAGCACATACCCAAGGCACACAGAGCTGCGCTCGGTAGTGAAGTGAAAGCACGTTATAAAAATAATACTACTGAAGAATAATAATAATGATAATAATAATAATAATAATAATAATAATAATAATAATAATAATAATAATAATGTCATACTCGCTATTTTTATCTATCTCTTTCTTTATTTTATCACAGTAGGTGCAGTCACGATCCTGTATATTGCACCTCTCAGCGTTTGGTCGTTTGGAATGAGCCAAAAGAAGTCCGCCATTTTGATGTCACTTCTAGGATTATTCACAACCATTGGTGAAATCTTCCTTGGTGTGTTTGTTGATTTGCTTCATTTTAAAAGCAACAACTTATACATCTTCTCTCTGCTAATATTCGCTATTACTACCATAATGATGCCATACTGTTACACCTTCCAGTACATCGCTCCTGTAGTCTGTATCTACAGTGTAGCACATGGTGAGTTTATAATATTATTAACATCATGAAATTAATGAAAATATTTCAATAAATTATAATAAATACGATTCTATGTTCGAAATATTGATGTTTTAATTTTGGACGAATTATTAATCAAATCTGCACACATATGTGTTGATAGTGGTTTGCCTAGTCTTAATATTTTCTTTTTAATTTCTATACCTGTCCGTCTCAGGTTTGACTCAAGCACTTTTAAGCAATCTATATATTTCGTAAGAAAAATATACTTTTGCTCTATCTTATAGACTGCACTAACGGAAAAAGAATTCTTAGGCATTTCTACTAAGAACATCTCTATATCATCTAGGGACACATATATGGAATCTCTTCTACAGAAAACCACTGAATTTATAAACAGATTAAGATGGCGACATTTTTTTTACGAAGCTATGTTCAATATATTAACATATGTTTTAATTTTGGACGATTTTTTTCTTAATCAAATCCGCACAATTGTGTTGATAGAGGTTTGCCGAATCTGAATTTTTTCCTTGTATTTTTTATGTCTACATGTGTGTATGTATAATATATATATATAATTTTGGCAAAAGACCAGGAATTTTAGGTGAAGCGTTAAGTCGATAGCATCGACCCCAGTGCTCGGCATCTACTTATTTTATCTCATCCCTCAGAGGATGAAATGCAGAAGCGACCTCGGCAGCATCTGAATTCAGAATGTAAAACCAGACGAAACACCGCTAAGCATTTTGTCCGGCGCAGCAATGATTCTTCCAGCGCGCAACCATCATTCTGTTAGACTCTTTTATGATTCCATTAATTTTATGCTTTAGACATATAATGGTCAGTGGTTCTATTCTTCGTTTACTCCAGGGTTTATTGTTTCACTCAGACTGGTGCTAACCACTGAAGCCGTTGGCATACAACATTCAACAAAGGCATACAGTTTTGTAAGTGTCACCAGTGGAATTGCGGGTTTATTTACCCCTCCACTTTTTGGTAAGTACATCAAAGTTATTCTTTAAAATATTCCTCTAAATTAATATAATTACCAAATTAATACACAGTTTCTGTGTGCCTTTTCCTTCCCTATCGCTCTGCTTTTTTTCATTTACAAAATAATGGTTTCAAATTTTGGATCAAGGCCAGGAATGCATACATACATACATACATACATACATACATACATACATACATACATACGTACATACATACATACATACATGTATATTGATATATGAATGTTCATGTAATATTCATATATGAATGTATATATATATATATATATATATATATATATATATATA
>NC_069000.1:45761816-45767704 GCF_001194135.2 Octopus bimaculoides
ATATATATATATATATATATATATATATATATATTTATCTATAACACACACGCACACATATATATATATACACACACTCGTATATATATACTTGCGTGTCTTTGTGTTTATCCCCACACCTGACGGCTTGACAACCGGTGTTGGTTTGTGTACGTGCTCTTAATCTAGCAGTTCAGCCTAAGACTCCGATAGAATACTCACTAAGCTTTAAAATAAATACTGAGGACGGTTTGTCCGACTAAGCGTTTCAAGGCTGTGCCGTAGACTGGCCGCGGTCTTTTAACTGAAACAAATAAGATATGCAAGATTATATTGACAAGATACTCTACCGAGGTAAATCATAACATAGCTAAAGAAAGCAGACAGAAATAAATGATAACATTGTCAGCGCAATTATATTGATCCAAATAATTAGCACTGTCTCTTTATTTGTTATTTGTTGCACGGTTCAGCTATTGGACTGCGGCCATACTGGGGCACCACCTAGATGTGTTTGGTCGAACAAATCTATGCAAATACTTATTCTAAAATCTGTTACTTATTCTATGGACTTCTTTTGTTGAACCACTGAGATACAGGGGCCAGTCGATTAGATCGACCACAGTACGCAACTGGTACTAAATTTATCGATACCGAAACGATGAAAGTCAAATTCGACCTCGGCGGAATTTGAACTCAGAACGTAAGGACAGGCGACAGACGAAATACTGCTAAGCAATCGAAGTCGCATGTCGAGGGTTTGTTGGACACAGTGTGAAGCGACTGTTGTTATCGTTAGGCCTAACTCATCGTAAGGTAAATGCCACCATGACCGATATCCAAACCACAGCGGAGAAGGCTAGCCACTGGATTGGGTTAAAAAGAGACGATGAGCGATGACTAGAGAAATATTGAGCTTTGTTTTTAATAAACAGTTGATCTAGCATGCGGGGCCTCATATCAGTGAGGTGGGGCCGGTGCGCATTGATCCCGTCGAGAGGTGGTCCCCGAAACGGCGTGCTTTCTCTCCTTATGACCCCATAAACTTACTGGCTTCCGGTTTGCGGAGTTCTCGACTGGTAGCACCTGCGTGTGCAAGTTGTTAGCAAAACATTCAATAGCATAGATCAATGTTCGAAAATTATAATGATGCGAAATTTTCCATGTTTTTAGTGAAACTCGTTTATCCTTTTAGGACTGGTTTACGACGTCACCGGATCGTTTCTGATTGTCTTCTGTGGAGCTGGCTTTTGTTCTTTAATTGGACTAGTGTTTATTTTGACAGTAGTTTTACGTAATAAGTTTTCTGTCAAATGAATTATATTTTAGAAATTGTTGTTCGTGTTTTGTTTTTGAATATGACTTCGTTTATATGAAGTTGTTGTGAAGCTCTTGTCGAATGACTATAAATAATATACTATATGTGTGTATTTTTGCGCGTGTTGAAAACCGGCTCCCTCCTCAGTGGAAGATTTATAATATTAGGTCGTCAAGTATGAAATTTGTTATAAGGTATATGATAAACTTTGACAGCTGCTCATTTTGTGCCATTATTATATTTTAACAACCTTTATCTTTTGCTAGAAAGCTGACACATCAATTTCTTTATTCTAACTCATCTTGCGCTTTATAAAGTATTTATAAATCGTTTTTTGCTATTTTTGTTTAGCGATGGATAAGTTAGAAATTCGTACAGATTTGAAATATGAGTTCTTTCTTGGAAATACAGCATCACAAACAGCTCGGAATATTAATGGAGTATTTCATACTAATTTTATTATACAGCAGACAGTATCAAATTGGTTTGCAAAATTTCGTTCTGGTAACTTTGACCTCACAAATGAGCAACGCGGTCGACCAGAAACAAAGGTGGATAATGACGAACTGAAAGCCACAGTCGAGTCAGATCCATCCCCAAGTGCCCGTGAATTATCGTTGTTGTTTGGTGTTAGCAAGCAAATAATATTGACTCAGCTGGTTCAAATCGGTAAAGTGAAAAAAGTTGGATAATTGGGTTCCACATGAACTCAATGAAAATCAGAAACATCAACGTTTGGAAGCCTGCATTATTTCTCGTCATAAAAATGAATCATTTTTAAATCGAATTGTAACATGTGATGAGAAATGGATCCAATACAACAACCGTAAACGTTCAGCACAATGGTTGGACAAAGACGAGTCACCAAAAGACAGTCCAAAAAGCAAAATTCATCAAAAGAAGCTGATGGTGTGTGTTTGGTGGTCTGGCGCAGGTGTGATCCACTATGATTTCATTAAACTTGGCTCATCAATCACGGCCGAAGTATACTGCAGCCAACTGGAGCAAATGATGCAGAAATTTACAAAAAACAGCCTAGATTAGTCAACAGACCCTCTCCTATTTAATTGCAAGACAACGCCAGACCACACATCGTAAAAATGACATTGGCGAAACTCCAGGAGTTGGAATTGGAAGTTCTCCATCATCCACCATACTCACCTGATATTGATACCCCCACTTACCCCCACTTCTTCCAGAATTGGAATAACTTTTTGATTGGAAAAAATTTAATTCCGACGATGCTGTAAAACAGGCCTTCCAAGATTTTATTGACTCCAGATAGCCAGCTTTTACAATCCCGGGCTGGACAAGCTACCGCTGAAATGGCAAAAGTGTATTGACAACATGGGAGCATACTTTGATGAATAAAACTATTCCTTGTTTTCATAAAACATTAGCAAACTTTTTTCTTTTCTGCAAATCTCATACTTGACGACCTAATAATTAACGACCTAATTGACGACCTAATAATTAACAAATAGAAGAGTCATACATACATACATACATACATGCATACATTCATAACGATTGCCTCATCCTATCCGATGATAACGGTCTTACATTCAGCAACTTTGCTCTGGTTTTCTTTCATCTTTGCATGTCCGCAGAAATGACTGCATCCATCACGATGGGACTTTATAAAGTACAAAACGGATCAAGAAATGAAACGAACAATGAAACATTTGTTCGTTCTAAGATTTAAGTGACACTAACTTGTACGACAGTTTTGCCACCCCCTCGGTCACCACAGTAGGTTCCAACAACAAAAATTGCAACATGACTGGTACTCTTTTGGCGGTAAGTTTCTGTTAGAGTGTCTTCTCCTAGAAGAGCTGCATTCCCTAAGGCTTTGTTAAAAAGAACGCGAGCCTCCTCTTCTACCCTTCTATTTAATTCGTAGATAGGACCCAGACAGGTATTACTGTCCAGATTCAGAACAGACCAGTGAATAATGGTAATTAAGGGTGACTCAAAGCTCCCCAGAACTCCCGAACTGTAGCTTAATGCCATATCCATGACATTCATATACACATACAAACAAGGAAAATAATATGAAAGCCTTGAAAATGCGCTAATTTTTTATACATATATACGTTGGAAGAAAACATAAGAGGTAAGAATTTTTATTATATATATATATATATATATATATATATAAAGTAAAAATACAAAAATATGTTATCATATAATAAAAGACTTTACGTAACATCTTATTTTGCCATAAGATTGAAAATCTTTATTGAGACGATAAATTTTGAATTGAGAGATATTTTACAAGTAATTCTAGCATTTCTTATATCTTTATAGTGATTCACTCATTGAATTAAATATCTCCTGTTTAGACCTTAAATCGTTCATCTTTTAAAGATCGATCTTATTGATTAATAGAAAAATTAACAGTTTAAAAAACAAAGAAAAAAATTAGAGAACAGTGTTTATTTCTGCAGACGTTTTTTACATGCACCGCGAAAGCAAATTAAAATCATTAAGATTAATGAAGTAAACGCGCATGCTCCACCTAAATAAAAAACCATGACAAATGATTTTGTGACGTCAAAAATCAGTCCTGAAATTAAAAATGATTTCATTCATTAAATTGAAAATTATTTTATATTTCGTTTGCATAGAGTGACGTTACCCCCACCTCATTAAATCTTTCAGATATTAATTGTCAAAAGTTCATTTACTCTTTCATTCAACTGTTAATATCTTCTATACTAACTGCAGAATATAAACAGAACAAATAATTTCTAATAACTCCTACCCACTGGGGATGGAGTAAGTAGGTAACCTCAAGTTAATAATTTTTTTTTTCTATAGCAGAATATGGCTCACACCATGAGGCCAAAAATCAATCCAGTTTTCAAATCATTCGTATACATTTTATCCGACAAAAAACATCAAAATTGTCCACCGTTTTCCTCATTACTAAAATTGCAATTAGCTAATATACAATTAACTATGCTGAATAAGCAGCTTGAGGAGGCGTCTTCCTGGGGTTCAAATAGCAGTGTCGTCTATTTTTATAGAATACCCGCGTTTAGATGGCAATAAACATTATTCTCATTACTTCAACAGATTTCAACACTAGCGTTCGGGAAACAGCATGCTTGTTATGTCTATCATCATCATAGACACAAGTAGTCAACTGTTACTTTTCTATCGAACATTGAGTAAAGGAAAGCATTGTTGATCGTTTTAATAATATTGATTTCAAATTTTGGAGCAAGGCCGGTAATTGTTTTGTGGGGGAGGGGGAGATTAGGCAATTGTGTCGACCCCAGTATTCTCTTTCATCGACCCCAAAAGGGTGAAAGCCAAACTTGACTTTGGTGGGAATTGAACTCAAAAACGTAAAATCGGAAGGAAAAGTGTCATGTATTTTGCCCAACGAATTAATAATTCTACCATCCCACCTTAGCTACTTCAGCAAAATTTCTTTCTACTAAAGTCACAAAGCCTGAAATTTATTTTTGTTTTTTTCTTTTGGTGGGGTGAGGGTACTAGTCGATTCCATCAACCCCAAAGTTCACTGGTACTTAATTTATCGACCACGAAAGGATAAAAGGTACAATCGACCTCGGTAGAATTTGAACTCAGAAAGTGAAGCAAACGAAATCCTGCTAAGTATTTCGCCCGGCGTGCTAACGATTCTGCCAGCTCAATAATGCCTTCGGCTCGTCTACTCCCTACTTGATAGTATTTTAGTAATATTAATGAACTTACCAAACGTAGGAGGGGAAGCGAAATAGCCAATTCCACAGAACACACTTAGAATACTGAATGCTTTTGTGGACGCTTCTAAACCAGCTACGTCTGTTGTGAGGACCAGTCTGAGAGATACTCCTAAACCTGGAATAAATTGAAAAGAGAAGACCAGAATAGTATATTCATAATTTGACGATATATTGGCAGAGGTTATGTTCTTGGTCCATAGGAAATTCAAAACTCTGTATAATAAACATTTTCATTCAGAAGGAATTTTCGTTCCACTTTCTTTGTTTATTACTCTTTTACTTGTTTCAGTCATTTGACTGTGGCCATGCTGGAGCACCGCCTTTAGTCGAGCAAATCGACCCCAGGACTTACCCCAGAAGAATACGTTCACAAAGACGCATATATTTATATCCCTAATACTCTTTTAAGACTTATGCAAGACATGGGAGGATCTGATAATGCTTCTCAAACTGTTTGCTTTTACGTGAATGTAGTTAATATATAATCATAAAAACGGGTTTCACAAACTTACCAATCGCAAAGCCAAAAATACTTGTTACGCAAGCCATGAGTATAAAGTGGTTACAGAAAGGCATCATTGCTGAGGTAATTGTGACAAGGAACAATGAGAACATGAAGACCTTCTTGCTGCTAAAGTGAAACACATCAACAAATACTCCGAGTAACAGTTCACCAATAGTTGTACAAAATCCCAGAATAATCATGAGGACTGCAGACGTCTTTTGGCTCATTCCAAATGACCAAACACATAGGGGTGGTATAAAGGTGCACAAGGCCGAAGAACCTAAAATAGAGTTCATATACATACATGCATATATATATATATATATAATATATATATATATACATA
>NC_069000.1:45768490-45769073 GCF_001194135.2 Octopus bimaculoides
TGTGTGTGTGTGTGTGTGTGTGTGTGTGTGTGTGTGTGTGTGTGTGTGTGTGTGTGTATAACCGTGTTGGACCTCTTTTTAGGTGCAAAATATACTGTCATGTGACACTAATGTACAGATGCAGCGGGAAACGTACAGAGGTTATAAACTTAATCATGTGTTCATTCTCTACAAACACCTGACAGAAAATAGTCAAAGCATTGATTGTTTGGACTTGTTGACTCAACCATGTCAGTCTTAACTTTCGACGCCTGACTATGTCACTTGATAATAACACACAGACGTAGCAGGGAACTTACAAACATTTCTAAGACCAATCAAATCCTTTTGGACAATCTTCAGGAGTCTTGGAGGTCAGCCAATCTTGGCAAAGATTTTGAACAGGCCTATTCAAAACATATACTAATTTGAGCCATGAACTCACTCTAAAAGTAGGGCAAGCTTCAAACACTAGTCAGAAGCAAGATAGCTGCGACATAAACCACATGTTTCTATTTGACCTTTTTGAAAATCAGCGTAAACTGAAACCGGTTACAGTTTCATATATTTTAATAAAAAATATATCAATTATTCTCAGTGCATT
>NC_069000.1:45769173-45770489 GCF_001194135.2 Octopus bimaculoides
TATTTCCTACATGGTTGTTTATCACTTAGACACGCACACACACACACGTATCGATGTAGACAAAATCATTTATCATGTAGTTAGCCACACGAATACCAATAAAGGTTTTGGTATCAGTATAGAGACACAGCGATTAAATATTTAGAGAATGACGTAGGTGGGGGTGGGAATAGCCATAGCTGATTCTTGATATGAAACCTGGTTAATGAAGTAATTACTCACATACTTAGTATAATGAGTAAAGAAAACGTAATTAATTAAGATAACACAGTGAAGTGAAAAATTAATTACAATAATGAAAATAATTTGATATTGGATGCATTGAGAATTGTGTCTGACTTTCAGCTGTGACAACTGGTGATATGTTTCGATCTTATTGGTGTTCATCAGCGAAACATTGTCTTTAACTGTTAATGTGATATATTAGATGACAGAGACATATAAGAAATGTTAATAAATGATCACAGAGGTAGGAGTGATAAGGTAGGAGAATCACGGATGGCTTTTAGAGGAGAACAACCTAGAAAGTAGACCCTAAATGAATTCCTTTGGTAAGCCTTTATATTCTAATTAAAATTACAACATTAATAAGTATAATTTTTTTTAACTACACAAAATTCGTACTCAATCCACAAATATGAAGTATGTGACGAGACAAATATCATTGGATTAGTCTGTGTCGCTTGCTTGGGATTTTCCAAATATTCAGGTTATATAAATATGACGAGAAATAAATAGAAAATAGAAAAACGTGAGCCCTAAGTAGAAATATTTCTCTCTATTGCAAAGAGAGAAACAACTATTTTATATTTTAATTCCGTATAAGCACACGAAGCAGTTATGATCGAAATAATGATGTGTATATTTATTTTTAACAGGTCTGTAGAGAGAGCTGTGTTCTCCAACATAAAATACCGCAACGAATGCATTTCACATTTTGACGTTCAGGAACGTGTTGTGAATAAGCATACACATTATTTATCTGTAGTTCATCAAAGTTTTGTCACAATTTTACAGTTTTCTGACCTTTATCTCTCCTAATTGGGCAGTTATCACAATCATTTACAAGAGATCATATTCCAACAGTTACCTTTTATCTTTTACCTGTTTCAGTCATTAGACTGCAGTCATGCTGGGGCATCGCTCTGAAGAATTTTCGTCGAGTGAATCGATCTCAGTACTGTTTTAAATCTTGGTATTTTTTCTGTTGGTCTCCTTTGCTGAACCACTAAGTTACGGGGACATAAACACACCAGCACCAGGTGTCAAACGGTTGTAGGGGACAGATACAAACACGCACACACAGATAGATAGAT
>NC_069000.1:45770532-45770701 GCF_001194135.2 Octopus bimaculoides
GTTTCCATCAAGCAAATCCACTGGACCTGAGGCCATAGTTGAAGACACTTGTCCAAAGCGCTACACAGTGGGAGTGAATCCGGAACCTTGTGGATGGAAAGAAAACTTCTTATCACACACGAATGCCTGTCACAATTATCCCGGATAACATAAACACATTCACTGAAAT
>NC_069000.1:45770801-45771544 GCF_001194135.2 Octopus bimaculoides
ATATATATATATATATAAGTGACCGTATTATGTCAGCTTTCATAATGCGTAAGTTTTGAACTTAGAAAATGCATAAAATCATTCGAATAACACCAGCAGCAGCAGCCGTAGCTGCAGCAGTAGTAGTAGTAGTAGTAGTAGTAGTAGTAGTAGTAGTAGTAGTAGTAGTAGTAGTAGTAGTACTCACACACCCAACCAACGTAGGCCATCGTGAGCAGCACAAAGTCGATATTTCTAAAATTCTTAGCTCCAATTGAAATTGATCGGCGTTCCACTACTGAATTTCTATGTAGTCTCTGCTTGTTTATAATGGTTTCATCTTTGATGCCACTTTTATCTGCTGGTGGAGGACTCTGCTAAAATTGATAAAATAACATATTCTTTACATAAAAAATTTAAACAAAGAGGTGCCCCAACATGGCCGCAGTCAAATGAGTGAAAGAAGTAAACGAATAAAAGAATAAAAATATCATTTCATACATCAAGGGTTTTACAAGGGTCTCCTGTCTATTTCGTGTATTGTTCGTTCATGCTTTTTCTTTTCGTTTCATGATACGGACAAGTATAATATCGAACACAGAAACAGTTTCGTAACTTGAAACATTTGAACGCGTATTATTTGTGGAGGGATATATTTTGTGCTGAGTCAATGGTGATAATTATACGAATATGAAATATCGTTAATTACGTTTTCCTAATTGACAAAAAAGAAAGAAAAATATTTCAGTGAATGTGTTTATGTT
>NC_069000.1:45773557-45780464 GCF_001194135.2 Octopus bimaculoides
TATATATATACAAATGTGTATAAATGTGTGTAAATACACACGCATTCATATATATATGTATATATGTATGTATGTATATAGACATATACATGCACACGCACACACACACACACACACACACACACATGCACATACTGATGATTTCATGTGAAGTTTGAAATGGCGGACTCTTTGGTTGTTTGAATGCGTACATGCCATGGTGTTAAGAAATTCGGTTCCTTAACAAACTAAAAGACATCTCACAGAAGTATGGAATCGTTTGAAATGTATTTTTGTAATGATGGAAAAGAGAATCGAATTCTGAGCTGCAACTACTTCAAGTGTTACTTATAATAGAACTTTATTTCTTTCGCTCATTTTTGTAAAACTTTATATTTTATTTAACAAGACAAGAAAAAATCGTTATAGTTTAAACAAATGTATCTGTTTGGTGAGCACGCATTCCATGAATGTCCTCTAAATTGTAATTATTTTCCATCTGAAAAAATTCAATAGTTTCGTTAAATGTTTGATTTAGCTTAATGTAAATTGCCTAAGGTTATGCCATGCTGACGATTTCAAATAAGGATGAAATGGCGCTGCATATGATTAACTAAGGCTATAAATTTTACGATCTATGTAATAAGCCAGAAAACAGGATCAAATATCTGTATTCTATGTTTCTTCTTCCTTGGTCTTCGATCTAATATTAAAACTACTAATCCCGCCGTGATTGATCTAGAAATGATTATCTCTACTAATCCCGCCGTGATTGATCTAGAAATGATTATCTCTACTAATCCCGCCGTGATTGATCTAGAAATGATTATCTCACTTTCAATTACTGGCTGCCAGGGCACGCCACGTGTTTATTTTAAATTATATTCTTTTTTAAAACTTGTTTTTGTTCACAAATATGAAATTCGTGGACGTGAACGTTTGGTGGAGGAAAATTTTGTGGTGAGACACAAAACGCAGGAGAAGAGAGACACATAATTTTGGAGGAGAGACCCAGAACGCACGACGAAAGAAGAGAGACAAACGTCGTATCAGTTTGCGATAAATATATATAGCAGTCGTTGTAGTGGTAGAAGGCGCAAAGCTTTAAAGTTTAAGTGTCAGAGTATGTTAAGAAATGAATCAGTGACAAAAACCAAATGGCTTTGTTGAGGATGATTAGATGTAAAAGTAGAAATGGACGCCATATGTAGGGGCAATATGGGTCGCTTTTGAGTTTTGTTAAGTGTCAGTTTCTGGTACTAAATAGAAAAATCACGAGTTTGGGACGATGGTTCTGTTATCTCAAAGATGTGATATCGCCAGGTGACATCATCGGTGATATTGAAGTCAAGCATTCGTAGCTAATTTGAGGATCTTAAATGCATGATCTTCAATACAAGGGCAAGTGATCGAACGGAATACAAGTTAGTTTCTTTCATATGAGCAATGATCGCATCTTTGTACTGTTGAAGGAGACAAGATTTCTTATTCACATTGTAGAATATAACTGAGGTCTTTATCAAGAAGCCAAATCACGTTATATGGGACGTAACAACAGAAAAAGTGAATTCTGAATTATGTAGAACAGATTGACACCTTTTCCGCAACTTCCGTTCCTCATCCTTAATTTCTTTTTATTTCCTACGTGTTTAATGAAAACTTTAAATATACATTAACTCACCTATACATGCCTTCTCCTTAGCATCTGTGTAGATATAGGGCAAAGGTCGGCAAAGTGCTCCATAAACGGCAACATTCAGAAGCAACCCTGCTACAAGAAGCAAGGTGCCCCTAAGTCCATAAATTTCAATAAAAAACTCATAAAACAAGTTTACCAACATTGTGCCTAATCCTCCACCGCAATTGTTTATTCCTATTGCCAATGCCCGTCTCTTATCAAAGTAGAGTCCTGTGATAATCTGGCAGGTGAAAAAAGACATTCCAAGAGATACACCTGCAAAAGAATGGAATATTTCACGGGTTAGGTTTCAGTTTGGGGAGATATATTTCTCACATTTGTTTTATTTCATAGACTTCGCCAGATATTCACATCAAATATTCACATCGAGACACAAATCACTTAATACCAGGTTTGAACAAATCTTATGAAGCTTGCATAAACATACCAAAACATTTAAGAAATTTTAGGAAAGTTCTAGATAACTCAATGTCCCGCCAACAGTTGGGTGGGAAAGGATGGATAGAAGAACATCCTAAACTCAAAAAGTCCATGCCCCACCCCATAACCTACCTAGCATATATTCTATGCATATTATACTGCCAAACATAAAGAACACAGCCAATAAATACATGAAGAACTAAAAAAATCACATGACAAGCACTACACTCGAATAGAAGGTTATCAGGTAGCCAACTATTACAATACATAAACAGTCATGCCAAAACGATAACATCAACCTTGACCTAGTTAGAGAGAATCTTGGCTTCGGGTTGCACATGCAACTGGGCATGATTTTCTGTATAGCTTTCTCAGGGTCTGTCCATATTGCTAGTTTCGAAGGCTTGGATTTTAGCAAGTAGTATTTATACCCTACATTTCTTAAATTACTTTATACTGTGTCTGTAAAGTTCTGAACTTGCTAGCCACCTTATTATTACTGTATATGACGGTAATAATACGACTTTATTTACATTTTTCTTGTTTACGATAGTTTCTTTTAAACGGAGCGGGACGTTTAAAGTAAGGAACGCACACAAGCTAATATAGTGAATATTTTAGAAATAGATGTTAAATGTTGTTTTCAACTGAAGATCGCAAAGCGTGAAATCAATTGGTACTGAAATAAGTATTACTTATCTTTGTATTCCAATCAAAGGTAAGCCTGTTTCTGAAACGTTCATTGCATTGCACGTGTATATCTTTATCGTAATATTTATGGTGGTTTTTGGAGCTATGGCTTTGATTTTAACAATTGGTATCGTATACCTTATTTTTCCTAAATTACTTATAAATATATATATATACATATAGAGTACATATAGAGTACAGAGCCGCACCGCTAACCAGCTGGCGTAAGATCTACCTGGGGTTAAACTAGTAGTAACAGGGAACAGCCATTTTGATGTGGCGATTGTAAAGAAAGTTGAAGTTGTAAATATGTTTTAAATATAAGTTATTTAATGCAACAAATTCATATTTTTCTAATATATTTGTGATACAGAGAACAATATTGTTACTTACGGAAGGAGAGCGCTAAGCAGTGAGAAGGAAAATCGCAATGTCATTATCGGTCCGAATATGCTTGATGCACGTTCGAACTGGATGCACGTACTCACTGCGTTTCGAACGTGCATCAAACATATTCGGACCGATAATGACATTGCGATTTCCTTTAGCATTGCTTAGCGCTCCCCACTCCGTAATTTATTGATGGTGAGCCGCCGTATAGCGCTGCCAGTCTTCGTATGTGACTGGGAAAGCATAAGAGAGGGAATCTCTTAATTCAGCTCGCAGTGCCGTCTGCTGAGTGTCTGCGACCGATAAGGAGACAATGACTCCGAAATGTTAATACCTAGACAGGTGGCGCTGCGAGCTTATCTAGATGTATACACACCATTTGTCAGTAAGCGAGATCTATTCTCCGTGATAAAAGGCAGTGAGTAGCTTATTCCCCAGTTCGAACGCGCATCAAGCACACCGGGACTGCTAATAACATTGCAATATCATTATTGTAGAAACGTTGATAAATGGAAAGAAAAAACTTATGTTGCTGATTGTTGTTGTTGGCACTCCGTCGCTTACGATGTCGAGGGTTCCAGTTGATCCGATCAACGGAACAGCCTGCTCGTGAAATTAACGTGCAAGTGGCTGAGCACTCCACAGACACGTGTACCCTTAACGTAGTTCTCAGGGATATTCAGCGTGACAAGGCTGACCCTTTGAGTTATAGGCACAACAGAAACAGGAAGTAAGAGTGAGAGAAAGTTGTGGTGGAAGAGTACAGCAGGGTTCGCCATCATCCCCTGCCGGAGCCTCGTGGGGCTTTAGGTGTTTTCGCTCAATAAACACTCACAACGCCCGGTCTAGGAATCGAAACCACGATCCTACAACCACGAGTTCACTGTCCTAACCACTGGGCCATTGCGCCTCCACTGTTGCTGGTAACGTTGAGCAAAATTGCTTTCTACTATAGGCACAAGGCCTGAAATTTTGGAGAAGTTGATTACATTGATCCCAGTGTATTTCATAAACTGTGAAAGGATGAAAAGCAAAGTCAACCCCAGCGGAATATGAACTCAAGACGTAAAGACAGACGAAATATTGCTAAGAATCTTATCTCGGCGTGCTTAACGATTTTGCCGGCTCACCGCCTAAACATTGACAAATAACGATAACCTGCGAGGGTCGCATAAGACAGAGGACGATAGATGGTGTGTGTCCAGTTTTAAAAGTACTTAACTAACTCTATTGGAGTATCTGTGTCGCAACTTTAAATGCATCTTTTCAGCTGAGTTGTAATGGGTCATATACGGTTTGTTAGTTGTGAGATGAATTTTAAATAAAGATGTTAAACAGGATACGTGACTCATGACATCAAATATGACAGTTATCTTATTACACAATAAAATCTCGTCGTATTTCAGTGTGTGTGTGTGTGGGGGGGGGTCATACATCTAATGAAAACATATACACTGGTTATTTTTCTTTGATGCGATTAGTGTGTCGAACCAATTTCGTCTCAGTCTGTAACCTTATCAATGACCATGTGCCACTCAATCATTTCTTCCTTCTTAGTAACTTATGCATGTTTACTGTAGTTTCACAGATCATGTGATCTTAAACGAAATATATGACACTAAAATATTGTAAGAAAGCAAAACGGTATCATACCTGTCATAATACCGTATGTTGCTATCATCATCTCAATAGTTGTGGAAAAGGCACCCAAGATGGCGCCTATGAAACCAAGAATAGCTGCTAATATCATCACTGTTCGGTGGCTAACGTAAACCAACAACACACTGCCAACTGGAGCTGAAAACATAAAGGTCAATCAGTAGAGTGAAGTGGGTTGGGTTATGTTGTTTGATGGCAGATTCGGAGGTTCGAATCTTGTCGATATATTGCGTTAAGTCATGAGTAAGTTAGTCTTGAGCGAAAATATAAACAATGTATTTAGAAACTGAATACCTAGATAGGTGCAAAATTAGTTGAGTGGGTAAGTCGTTCGCCATGCACAACTTTGCCTAGTGTTCGATTTCAATGGGCGATACTGTGAGCGAATATCTTTTACTGTAATTTCGGGTTTACCAGAAGCACGTACTTCATGTGTTTCTGTAGCTGAGTAAACATATACACTGGTGGTTCGACAAAAGGACGTCGATAAAATATGTACCAGATTCATATAAGTATGGCGGTTGACAGGACAGAGTAAATAGTAGAAGGTGATGTTTGTACGGTCGCAAATAAGGAAAAAATAGAATTTCAATAATTGAAATTAAAATCTAAAAATGAAAAATTGTCATTTACCTGCAAGCATGCTAAGTCCGTCAAGCAGGGCTCCAACTAGCGCCAACTTCCATACTGGGTCATCAAAGATTCTTCTGAGGCCAATAAGGAATATTCCCGAAGACGTTGCCAATCCAGTTACCGTAAAATTCGTACAAGCTGCAGCGAAGCATACCACCCATCCCCAACCCCCATCTGGTACCACTTGTTTTTTCTGGTAATATTTCATGTCTTTGACAACTTTGTTGCGTTTTTCGAAGTTAAAGGGCATGTTTGGAACAAATTTACTGGAAATTTTTAAAAAGAAATTATAAATATATTGTGTTTATTCTCACTTCAAGGCATGAAAATTTACACGAATATTTACGAATATTACTAAAAAGAGACAATGTGTTGTCCGAATCTACCTGGGTACCCAGGTCATAAAAAGCAACGAAACAAATATGCGACAAAACATTTTGTCCGGGAGTAATAGCACAAAGGAAGTTGGCCGACAGCCATCTGATTCAGCTAACTCATCGACTTGAGCAGTTCTTGAGGACATTCTTTGAGAGCAAGGAATTGAAATATTAGAAATATTGAAAAGTTGGTCTGGGTGGTGGTGGTGCAAAATTGCGATCTTGGTTGCCGCAGAAATAGTATTCCGAAGAAATTTTTGAAAAGATAAAATAAAAAGTAGAGGTGGGCGTGGGGGGAAGTTCGACACGTCTACCCCTCCCCACCATACCCACTAACTGTTGATACACACAGTCAGTAATTTCTCCCAGTCCTGCTGTTTATTTTATGTATACGTATGTGAGTGTGTGAGTGTGTGTGTGTGAGAGAGAGAGAGAGAGAGAGAGAAGAGGAGAGAGAGGGAGAAAGAAAGTAAAGTTATTCACTTGATATCAGATGTGACGAGGTTATCTGTATTAGATTTCTTATTGTACCTGTGTGTATGTTTATATATGCATGTGCTTGTACATGTATATATGCATATGCGTGTGTATATGCATACTATCCCATAAAACTTATTAACTGCTATATATACATACATACATATATATATACATATATATGCTTTCGGTGCGAATAGTTGTTTATACGGCGCCGTTTTTACAATCTTGTAAATAATAATAATAGTATTTTTTATATAAGCTTAAAGTTTAGGAGCATATAAGCCCTCGTCAGAAAAAAAAAGAAGGCTTTCCTATCCGCGTGGGAGTCGAACCCACATCCTTTTGTTAATGCGATTGTGTTACCATTGCAGCAGCGAATCAGCTTCGCTTTCCCTGTCAAATTTAAGAACTATAATAGTTCGTGTTATATGCCCCTTTATTAGACTATTTTCCTTAATCATTGCTCCTGTCTGGTGCACAGAGTCCAAGAATCACTGCCATATATATATATATATGTGTGTGTGTGTGTGTGTGTGTGTGTGTGTGTGTGTGTGTGTGTGTGTGTGTGTGTGTGTGTGTG
>NC_069000.1:45780779-45782395 GCF_001194135.2 Octopus bimaculoides
TGTGTGTGTGTGTGTGTGTGTGTGTGTGTGTGTGTGTGTGTGTTTTGTCGATCTAATAACTTGACCTCTACAATTCCTATTTAGTCAAGAAACGATCAAATTATTTTCTAGCTTCCAAGCTATAGTTCTCGCTATAGAAGGGAGCACGAGTACGTTTATGGGAAAATATGTGGTATATTATGGAACAGCTGCCAGTTCCTGGGGGAAAGTGGACCATACGCATAAAGTTAATGGTTGAAGCAGTCGAAAAGATTTAGCTGAATTTAATGATGAAGGAATGGGAATAGACTTTAGGACCACTCGGGATGGTACAAGTCACATCACAAACAATTACAGTGTGATATTAGGGAGGAATCCAAGAGTTATGATTTGGATGCGGCACACCCACTTAGAATGTGAAGTGTTAAGAGGCCGAAACACTTGCATGAAGACCAAAAACTGTTATTCAGCTGTCACAAGAATTTTTTTCTCTATCTCCAGGAAAATGTTAAAGAATATATGATGACTTTATATTAATGAAAATCTGACAAGTTTTTAAAATATGTTATTTTGACAGGCGTTGGGGATAATAAAACATAGCCTACTTGATGGCACGTAAGAAACATTTTTTTCCGAAAAGGGTGTCCCTAAAAAAATCACCCTGGGTCCTACATTTGAATGTGGGCCTACATCACATGCTTTAATGATTTCAAAAGCTGTTTCCTTTGAATATGTGCTGATGAAACTGGGTTGTGTCGAATATGCTGATATGTCTCTTCTGCCATCAAATATGGTGCTTTTGTTGTGGATTAGGATTAATATTAAGATTAATGGATAAATTATCGCGAGAGTTTTATAGATAGAAATATGCAATTATTTGGTTTGAGATTTAGATGATCTGCCTTGTTAAAACGGAAAATTGCCGCGTAATCATTATCAGGTGGATAAGCGTTAAAATAACTAAGAAAGATATAATAGAATGTATGTTTATATTACCTTATAATTTAGAAGAAGAGCAGAAGTTATGTTGAGAAGTTCGTGACGCTTGCACTGAAAATATATCACACTTTTAAATAATTATTTTCCTTTATAAATATTCATTAGCTGTGTTCTCGTTTTTTCTCGAAGAATCTGACCGATCTCTCCACCATAAACTGTTATTTCAATATTATTGTTCTTCTTAACATTTACCTATATCAGGTGGCGTTATTAGGCTAGACATGGACTAGATCAATCTTTTGGCAGAAGCGTATCTAAGGTTTTTAAAGTTATAGTGTTAGTTAATCGTGGGTTTACAAATGCTAGTATATGCATAATTATTCTAACACACGTAGGACTCCTTTCGAAATCACGTGGTTTGATCTCATTGCACTTTGTCTCCCTCCATACCTTACTGTCACCCAAAGTTTTACAACTGTCAGTGTGTATTTGCTTGTATGTGTGTTTGTATATTTTGGTTGGTTTTGTGAGAGAAAGAATAGTTAAAAACATTGTTAATTAAAGAAAATGTAAGTGAATATGGCGTCGAAAATGTACATTTGTCTTTAATGTCATTTATGCCATATAAAGAAATATACAGTGACGGTGACATAACTGATATACATACGTACACACACACACACACACACACACACACA
>NC_069000.1:45782492-45783931 GCF_001194135.2 Octopus bimaculoides
TATATATATATTCGATTAGAGGAGGTTATGTTGACCTCATGAAGGGATGGCGTCATCCAAGGAAATACTGGTTCAGTACCTAATTTATTGTGGGGAATTGATTTCCTTAAAATAATAGGTGTATATATAAAAACCTGTAGTTTATATTTGTATAAAGGAAGAAGAAAATGGAGACTGTGAAGTTAATAAGAGTTTATTATCAACAACAAATTGATCGTTATCCCTTACAGCTGCTTCAATTATACACAGTAAAATTAATTAAATATTAAATTCATATTTCTGAGAATAATCTCATCAGAGGGAAAAAATATACCGTTAGATGTTTTGTATGCTTGTTTACGGATTCATTATAGCAGGCTGCTATCGGCTCTCCTCTAAACCTCTCTGTTTCTGGAGTCCGCAAGGACCTGCCAACACTCAGAATGTGTCTCAGACCCCTCTGATGGAAGCGTTCAAGAACCCTCACATGTTACCCGTAATATGTCTATGTATCACATTAGTAAAGGAGCGAGTCAGCAAACCCACACGCTGCACAGCAACTGTTGTTCTCCTTGTGATGTCATTCTGGGATCAAACACGAGACTCAAGAGTCCTGAAGGAATCAATACTCTTATGAAGCCTTAAAGATAAGTCAAGGAGAAAGGATGGATGAGTGTGCTGTCCAAGTATACAAACTTGCCAGCCACTGACTAAATACTTTTCTCTGTCAACACACCACTGCCATCAGGAAAGCTGCACGAAATTTTGACAGTGAACAAGTCGGGGTTTCAAAGCGACGAAAATATTTTGACACAAATTAAATTTAGATGTTGAAGTGAATCTAACAGGGTTTTTTTTTTTTGTGTGTGTGTGTGTGCTTTTTTTAAATGGCTTATAAACACCTTCCACGCAGCAATTGTTTTTGTTTCAGCACACGATCTCAGATCAAGTCACTTGCTGTGCAAGTACATCTCTGTAATATTTTATGTTTATTAAATTATCTAACCTATTTTATACACCAAACCTATCTCTGCATTAACGTCAGTATTATTTCTACCGTATCTAAGTTAACTCATTTTTTTCACTCGTGTCAAGATTTGAATAAATATACATATGATAATTTTGGTTACATCCGTAATTAATTTAATTTCGCGATAAACAGATAAGAAATAGCTTTTTTTGTGTTAAACCTTATTTACCAAATTTTGCTTCTGATTTAGATGCATGGCCAACAAATGTTGTAGGAGGGTTGGGCGTTACCAACGACACCCTCATTTGAAAGCAATTTATTTTATCGACCTCAAAAGGATAAAAGACACAAATTTAAAGTCTGCGGGATTTGAACTCAGATCGTTAAGGATCCGAAGAAATACAACTCAGAATTTTTCCTACATTCTAACGATTCTGCCAACTCGCTGCCTTTGTTTACAAAGTATTAGTTTCAAATTTTATCTAAGCTT
>NC_069000.1:45786016-45789150 GCF_001194135.2 Octopus bimaculoides
ATATATACCTTATATCTTGCACTAATATATATTCTCTGCGATTCTTAGATCCAGATATATGACTTTACAGTTCATTTCTTTTCAGCAAATACTCAGTCGTTTAAATGAACATA
This sequence comes from Octopus bimaculoides, assembly GCF_001194135.2. Lineage (NCBI taxonomy): Eukaryota > Metazoa > Mollusca > Cephalopoda > Octopoda > Octopodidae > Octopus > Octopus bimaculoides. The sequence goes on from NC_069000.1 coordinate 45,786,130, forward strand.
AACACGCAAAATATTCATGGCTTCTTCTTAAATATTTTCAGTAAATTCAATCCTCAAATGTCCACTCAACCAGCGAAGCATGAAACAGTTGTCAAAGATGTAGAAATCTGTCAGAAACGACCAGTGGTACCAGACGGAGGCTGGGGATGGGTCGTCTGCTTTGCTGCAGCTTGTACCTGTTTCATAGTGAGTGGACTAGCAAGTTCTTCTGGAATATTCCTTATCGGACTCAGAAAAATCTTCGATGACCACATTTCCAAGTTATCTACAGTGGGAGCCCTGGTAGAAGGACTTAGCATGATGGCAGGTATCAACATATATTTTTCAGTTTTAATTCTGCTTTGAGGTGTTTTCTGATCTTTTACTGACTTCAGTCTCTGGAGTGTTGCCATATTGAGGACCAATACTTTCAAAATTGTAGTCGATCTGATCGAATCTAACCGGGTACAAATGAGAACTGGTTCAATTCCCAGCTGAGCAATTTCACATTCCTTTGTTCTTTACGTTCCTACGTTTTGGTCGTGGTGATGCATACATGCCACAACATCAATGTATCCTTGTGTTAGTAAACGATAATTCATTTAATTTTATTTGCCGAACTGCACACTTACGTTGCATAAATGAACATACCACATGCAGTACTTGTTTTTAATCCGGTATATACCTTAACTTAAATTCACATAAACACATACATTGAGAATTTCTGGTCAACCCGAGCTTAGAGTAGAAGATATTCGCTCACAGTTCCGCCCGATGAAATCAAATACTGGACAATATCTTAACCGCACAACTAATCCTGTACTTATCTATGTATTCATTTCTTGTTTATATTTTCGTCCAAGACAAATTACCTACGTTTAGCAATTAAATACATCAATAAGATTTGAACCCCCAAATCTTTCAACTAAACAACACCAACTGACCCACTTGGCTCTACTGTTTGTTCTTTGTTGTATATTTTCAGCTCCAGTTGCCAGTATTCTGTTGAATTACTTTAGCCATCAGACAGTGTTGATATTAGCAGGTCTTATTGGATTCACAGGTGCCATATTAGGAACATTTTCTGTCAGTATCGATATGATGATAGTAACATATGGCCTCATATCAGGTAAGACATTTTTATGTCATATTTTGCCGTATTCCCTAATATCATTTGCATCATATGCTTGGAATAGAAAAACAAGTTCCATATCCTTTTCTACTCTAGGTACAAGGCCCGAAATTTTGGGGAGGAGACCAGTCGATTAGATCGACTCCAGTACGCATCTGGTACTTAATTCATCGACTCCGAAATGATGAAAAACAAAGTCGACCTCGGCGGAATTTGAACTCAGAGCGTTAAGACAGACGAAATACCGCTAAGCATTTCGCGCGGCGTGTTAACGCTTCTGCCAGCTCGCCGCCTTAAACAAGCTCCATATCGTGTTTATTGCTTGAATTATTACATAAATAATACCTCAATAATAATTTTAAAAGTCTGATGTAATATATCTGGCTGTTTCTATTGCAATCTGGATAAATTTCCTTGTTTTTAATAGCAGGAACTAACCAATGATAATTAGTAAAAACACTATTTTTGTTTCCCATACACTGACCTAATCATGTATCCATGACTCCACTATTTTTGGTGTTTTCGGAATCTTAAAATTCTCATTATTTTTGAGGGCGGTTTTTAATGTTTTATTATTGAGATGATGAACATGTAAACAATCCAATGAGTTTTCGTGTTGAACTAATTATATTTATAATTTCGTCTCGGCATGTGATCACCGCGTGCACGTCATTGACAAGGCCCAATGCGGTCGAAAATAGTTGCTGTGACGATGTCTGTTAGGCTTCGATACATGTTACTTTTTACACAACACTGTTATGAAGAAATTTTCTCTCCGAAAAGAACCACAGCAATATATCTTTCAATTCATTAAGTATAATACACAGGTTTCGATTTTATATTTTTAATATTTCATTCGATATATTAACTGGCAAAGTTTATTTTAAAAACAAATGTGAGATTTACATCTTCCAAAACTGAACCCTAACCCGTGAAATATTCCATTCTTTTGCAGGTGTATCCCTTGGAATGTCTTTTTTCACCTGCCAGATTATTGTAGGTCTCTACTTTGATAAGAAACGAGCATTGGCAATAGGAATTACCAATTGCGGGGGAGGAATGGGCACAATGTTGTTTAGCTTGATTGTTCAGTCACTTTTAGAATTTTATGGACTTAGAAGCACGTTGCTCCTTATAGCGGGAATTCTTCTGAATATCACTGTGTTGGGAGCCCTTTGCCGACCTCTGCCCTACACCCACGCAGGGGATGGAAACACAGAATGTAAAGGTGAGTTCATTCAGGTTCGGAGTTCTCATTTACGAAAATTCAATATCTGTTACGGCTACGGATTGGATATGCGCAGAAAATCGAACATGTGCAGTGGTTACTTGAAATTAGTTGGACAAGGTATCTGCAGCAATAAACTCGAGTAAAATTTTATGACCGTTCCTCGAGTAAACATTTTGTTACGAATATTTGAAATATGTGTGTATACTTTTTTGCAAGCACACACACACACACACACACACACACACACACACACTGGAATTCATCTTTGAAGGATATCCCCATCCCATCTAGAAAGGGTTAATTTTTCTATGTGATAGTGGATATTCATCGATGAGTTATTGAAACTTGGTTATTTTCCCTAAAACTATATGTTTTATATATATTTTATCTATAAAGCTCAATTTAATTTTGATCTTTTATAAATTGATTTTAATTGAGTTTTTACCTGTAATTTTGGATTTTGTCCCTAATATTATTATAATTTTCTAATTTATAATTAACGTTTATTGTTTGTATTTAACTTTCAGTTTTTCGTTGATTATGGAATTTACAGGTAGGATTGAGCCACTGTTTTGGAATTCATCTTTGAAGAATATCCCCATCCCATCTAGAAAGGGTTAATTTTTCTATGTGATAGTGGATATTCATCGATGAGTTATTGAAACTTGGTTATTTTCCC
>NC_069000.1:45791411-45796013 GCF_001194135.2 Octopus bimaculoides
ATGTGGATGGAAAGAAAACTTCTTATCACACACGAATGCCTGTCACAATTATCCCGGATAACATAAACACATTCACTGAAATAATTTTTCTTTTTTTTTTTTTCAATTAAGAAAACGTAATTAACGATATTTCATATTCGTATAATTATCACCATTGACTCAGCACAAAATATATCCCTCCACAAATAATACGCGTTCAAATGTTTCAAGTTACGAAACTGTTTCTGTGTTCGATATTATACTTGTCCGTATCATGAAACGAAAAGAAAAAGCATGAACGAACAATACATGAAATAGACAGGAGACCCTTGTAAAACCCTTGATGTATGAAATGATATTTTAATTTTTTTTATATTTTACTTGTTTCACTCATTTGACTCCGGCCATGTTGGAGCACCGCTTTGTTTAAATTTTTTATCTGAAGTATATTTTACTAATTATAGGGGAGTCCTCCTCCACCAGCAGATAAAAGTGGTATCAACGATGAGACGATTGTAAAGAAGCAGAAAATCGACGGAGGTTCAATCCTGAAGCGATGTTCAGCTATAATTGGCGTGGAACTTTTTAAAAATATTAACTTTGTGTTGCTGACGATCTCCTACACGTTTTGGGTGTGTGAGTATTGCTGCTGCTACTACTACTACTTAGAATAATTTTACAATTCTTACGTGCAAGCCTTTCATGTCATAAAAAGAAAGCTACTGGTTTCAGTTATTAGAGTGCAGCCATACAGTCTAATGACTGTTCCTTGACAATAAATGTTATTTCCTTCTTGTATGTCCACCAAAATGTCTGAGAAATGGCTACTGTTCTCTTCAAAGTTTGCATTTGTGACTTCAGTCACAATGTTTTGAAATTTACCTTTTTTCCAGAGCATTCCATATAGATTCGGAACTGATTAGCTGATAGAGAATTTTCTTGATATGTGAACTTCCAAGAGCTTTCTAGAAATTTTCTAGAACTCTGCAGTAGTTTGAATAATAATTTAAACTCAGGGGTTCGTCCGTTCATTTGAGTTCTAGCTACCCAAGTGGATGGGCCTAGCTGTACCAGGTTGGGTCAAAAGTTTCTTTTTATTTCTTTCTACTGATATTTGGCAACTTGTATCTCTATGTTATGCCATTAATTTGATGCAACTTGTCCAGTCGTTGCTGGATTGTTTGTTCTTTATTTCCATTTGTAACATATAAACGTTAATTGTTTAGTTTTTATTTTAAAACTTTGATAATGAGTGGTGGAAAAAATTTCAATTTGAGCCATTTTATGCTACATGTGGAGAGAAAAAGATTGAGTACAAGGAGAGCAGCAAAAGACATTTATGATGTGGAAAGTCTAGGAACTGTCAAAGAGTGTATGGCACAAAACTGGTTCAGACGTTTCAAGGAAGGTGACACCAACCTCGAAAATAGACCAATGTCAGATAGACCATCTGTTGTGGAATATGACGCTTTGCTTGAAGTCACAAACATTCGTACATTGTCAGCAGAACTTGGTCCTTCACAAACCACTATCAAGCTCGGCCTTGTGCATAGACGCTGTCGAGAAGTTCCTCATGAACAATAAACCAATCTCAGTGATGTATGAACACTTGCAAACAACTGCTGACGAATCCTTCAGATGCCCGTTTTTGGTGTCGAATTGTAACTGGGGATGAAAAGAGGATCTATTTTCGTAAACCTAAAAATCCGTGGTTCCGTTCTGCCAGGCTTCAGTAAGGGCGGTTCGAAGAGATGATCATGTTGTGTGTTTGGAGTTTCGAGTGGGTGTTGCACTTGTGAATGCTAACTTTTATGCTCATCAATTGCAGTGAGTATATGATGTTTTCAAAGCCCACTACGCGGAATTGGTCAATCGAAGACACGTACTCCAACAGCATGACAATGCTCCAGTACACATTACCAATGTGATCAAGCGCAAATTAGAACTTGAGTGGCTGGAATTGGTGGCACATCCTACCTACAATCCAGACCTTACTTCCAAAAGATTACTGTATTTTCCGTGCAATGACTCATCTCCTACGAGAACAGAGGTTCAACAATATGGATGAGGTCGAAAACTCGAAGGCATATAAGCATGGAATTCAGCTTCAGGCACAACGATGGCGACAGCAGAGTGTGACGAGATATATTTTGATTAATAAACGCTTTCCGTATTGAACTTGTTTAAACTATTTATTAAAGCTTGAAATGCAAAAAAAAAACCTTTTGACTCAACCTTGTATTTATCAGAGATGATATCAAGGATCTGCAACCACCAGACAGACGTATTTTGCTGTCTGTGGTTAAAGTACCAAGAGAAGAGCCTAAAAAGAACTCTGCGACAGCATCTGCCAAAATGCACGAGGCCTACAAGTTGTTTCGCCATGTGTCTCGGGTACCGAAACAAACTCTGGTCACCTCAATTAACTTGCGAGTGTTGTGGAAATATTTTACAAGGTAAGATATACAATTTCTCTTTGCGTGTAAAGTAGGATTTTATTAAAAAAAAATTAGAGATGCGGCACGGAATTTTGTCAGTGAACAGGTCACGATCTCAAAGGTCACGATCTCAAAGGTCACGATCTCAAAGGTCACGATCTCAAAGGTCACGATCTCAAAGGTCACTATTTCAAAGCGACGAAAATATTTTGGCAAATCAAACTTAAATGTTGAAGTGCAAAAAATTTAGAATTTTATAAATATTAAAAGTGATTTTTTTTTTAATATCCATTGTTATTAAAAAATATATATCTGATATGAAATATGTTGTGAGAAACTGTTAGACACCAGTTGCAATTAAAATAAATTTATTTCTTCTTAAAATCAATTTTATTTTGTTCTTTTTCAGAATGGTGTAGACGCCCATTATTTCAAGAATTTGGCAGGAACACATTATCCACTCAAACAACTGTAATGTTCTCATATCGGAGTCTTCCAAACATCGAACTGGCAAGAATGCATTTCCTAGTATGTATTCCGATTTCCCATCATCCATCACCCGCATTGCTGGAGAGAGTGGGGAGAGAGAGAGAGAGAGAGCAGTAACAGCAATTTGGAAAGACGCTGTAGATGTATATTGCGATTACAGAAGTGCACCTAAGAAAAAGCCATAATACTCCCAAACAAAAACACCTCAACAATTTGACGAGAGACACTGGAACGACAAAATCCAATTCCAAACTCTCGATCCTTAGATCCAAGGAGTGGAAATATTTACATTGAAAGTGTACAAATCACTGATCAGAAGAAGTGTCCCTGGATTTTTCGAGAAGGGCTCTGCATCTACGAAAATATGACCAGTCTGTTTGAAGCAATCGAAATCGCTTGCAGCTGAAACAAATGGTGTCACTTCAAAGACGTGGAGCTCCAGAACTGGTAAAAAGTATCCGCATCTTTTCCTGGCTAACTCAATATCTTCAAAGAGGAATACAACAGCGTCAAGACCTTACGGGATGTTTTGAAGTGTGATGACTATAGCAAGAAGGTAATCGAAAATTCAAAATGGTGACTTTCCTGATGATTCTCCAATGTGGCTTTACAAGTTCCCATTCTATCTTCACCTTTGGGACAACAGAGACAGCAGGGCCACCACGGTGCATAATGAACGGCAGCACGGGCCATAACTGCCTGTGTTAAGCATGTTGAGAAGCGGCACCAACAGTGAGTGATTGGGTGACTTTTGAAAGATGTTTGCAACACTGCACATCAGTTGGGTCTTAAGAAGCATTTTTTTCCCCACGGTTTTCATAGGAGTCAGCAACCTTTATCTATCTTCAAGATTTCTTCCCTAAACTGCCTGAAGCAAAGTTCAAAGTCGATATCATTTTTCAGACCGCAGATGAAATAAGATGCTGGAGTGTATGGAATTCCATATGACGCTAAGAGAAAAAGGAATCTGGAGCGTCTTTATCATAGTGATACGGAGCTTCCAGACGCAATCACAAGATAGGAAACTATGTGGTACAAGTTGGGAATCTGGTGGAGAGCTACTCTAAAATGAGCTGCAGGATGTCTCTGGAATCCTGTGGCCACGGCGGTCATTTTTGATAAATTTAAGAACATGGAAAGGCTGTCAAATGAGCAAAGCGATCGTCTCTTTAAGGATATACAACACTTTTAACAACAATAACAATGAACAATTCTGATTGAATCCTCCATGTGTTGACATGGATCTCATTGCGACAATGTAACCTTTAATTTAATCAAGATATCGTTGGCCTGAATTGTAACCGGCGATATACGCCTCGCTTATATATTTACCACTTCCGAGGTTTTTTACTTCTCTTTCTTTCGCCTGTAACAATTAAGTTGTATAAGCATACACCAGGAGGTTTTGTGCGTGGGTGTGTGCACGTGCATACATATATATGCGTTTGTATACATTTGCTTTGCCTATATATATCTGTATACGTATGTGGCCATGTACCTACGTCTGTATATAATGAGTATATATGTATACTATAAATTGTTTGGTATGTGTATGTTTTGCTAAATGCATATCTATTTTAGCCTGAAAGGTTTTTAAACGGATATATCTCTTAATTTATTATTTTTACAGCTAATTATTTACCCCGCCTATTCAGGTATTTTCTTTCTTTATAAGCTATTATATATATATATATAT
>NC_069000.1:45796831-45803923 GCF_001194135.2 Octopus bimaculoides
TATATATAAATAAATAAAATCTCCAAGAGCCGGATAAAACGGTTGATGTTTTTTTACATCATAAATTAAATAACTTATGTTTCAGTAGTGTAGAACGCTAAGACGGTTCCTGTATCACGGGGAATCGTCAGAAGGAAATAGTAATTTAATCCAATGTTACTAACCGACCTCAATTGGTTACGAAATGCTGACTAAATATGTTTAAACGTTTATTATATTGCAGCTACTGTCGTAATGTATACCTTCGTACCACCTCTGTGTGTTTGGTCGTTTGGAATGAGCAAACAGACAGCTGCGCTTTTGATGTTGTTTCTGGGGTTGTTTGCGACAATTGGTGAACTGTTACTCGGAGTATTCATCGATTTCTTTCACTTCAGTAGCAACAAATTATATATTTTTTCCTTGGTGGTGCACGTAGTCACTGCAATATTGATACCACATTGCAATAGATTTGAATACATGGCGCCTGTGGTTTCTGTCTTTGGATTCGTAGATGGTAAGTTTTTGAAATCAGTTATAGTTTATATATGGATTACATTCGCATAAAAGAAAGCATTTAAAATCGTACTTTCAGAAAAGTATGAAACCTCTTAGCGCAGACGTTCTGGCGCAACCGTTCTGGCGCAGCCGCTTTGGCACAGCCGTTTAGGCGTCACTGATTCGACGCTGACTTATTTGATGCTTTACTGTATCAAACATTGTGATAGTGCTCTCGGCCTATCCCTTCTTTCTTCTCTGTCTGTCTCTCTCCCTTTCTGTAAGAGTGTGCCTGTCTGTCTAACTGTCTCTCTCACTCTCTCCCCCCTCTCTCTATCTGTCTGTCTGTCTATGTAAGCATAATTCTCTTTACGTACATAAATGTTAATTTGACGAACGTTCTACAGAGCTTTTGGTTTTCTTCAGTAGAACGATGTCAGTATTTCTTTATACATTGTATCATCAGATCAAAGATAAATTATGTTTATTTTTTACCATTATTCTCTCTCTCTCTTTTTCTTCCAGGAATGTCGGTGTCTCTCAGATTGATCCTAACTACAGAAATTGTTGGCTTAGAACATTCCACAAAAGCGTTCAGTGTTCTTAGTTTCTTCTGTGGAATTTTATTTTCCGCTTCTCCCCCAATCTATGGTGAGTTTAAAAGTTTACCGATCCCACAAAATTGCTGCCTTGTGCCAGACTTTGAAACCAATTTAATATGCGAAATCCTTTTGATTTTTAGGGCTGGTTTTCGATACGACACAATCATTCCTGGCTGTTTTCTACGGAGGTGGAGCTTGCTCGTTAATTGCAATCATTTTCTTTATGTTAATTATGTATCGCAATAAAATACACGAAAAACGTCTGCAGAAATAAATTTTGTTTTCTAAACTTTTGTTTGTTTTTTAAACTGTTAGTTTCTCTATAAAATCCTAACTGAGCTCGACGCTTGAAAGGTGAACAGTTTTGGGGATAAGCAAATAGTGAAATCGATGACTAAATGACGATGAAGCCATCACAAATGTTAAAAATATTTGGGAAATGTACTCCAATTCAAAATTCGCCGACTCCGTAATGATTTTTAGATTTATTTTTTACTTGTTTCAGTCATTAGACTGTGGTCAAGCTGGAGTAACACCTTGTAGAATTTTCAGCTGAAAGAATCGATGCCAGGACTTATTTCTATGTTAAGCCTGGTACTTACTGTTTCGGCCTCTGATCAAAGCAGTGTGAGAAATGGTGTTACGGCCTCAGATGTAGGTGGTCTGAGTAATGATGTTTTGGCCTCTGGATCAAGGTAGTCTGAGAAACGGTGTTATGGACTGAGATCTACATAGTCTGAGAAATGGCGTTTCGGCCTCAGATCTAGGTAGTTTGAGAAATGGTGTTATGGCTTTAGCTCTAGGTAGTCTGGGAAGTGGTTTTATGGCCTTTTCATTTCAACCGCTTGTGACTGTTTCCTGGTTCTATAAAATAAAGTGACCTACATTAAAACGTTTTTCATCTGAATTTCATATTAAATTGTTCCAAACCTCATTTTACACGAAGTTATTTTAATAATATCTTTATTTTCAAAGCTAGTTGAAATAAAGGCTGTGAGTTTCATGAGCGATATGGTAACAAAAGCGTTAAAGTGGTTTAAATTAAAACCTCACATCAAAATTTCACTCTACAGTAATCCCTCGACTATCGCGGGTGTTACGTACCAAAACCTCCCACAGAAATAATTAAAATCTAAGAGAATATAAATACCTCTCTGCCGCAGAAACCCGCGATATACTGATGATTCCGCGATATAAACTTACATACATTAGAAAAATCTGCGATGTACTGAGTGCGCGATAATTGAACCACGATACACTGAGTGCGCGATAAGTGAACCACGATACACTGAGTACGCGATAAGTGAACTGCGATACGGCGAGGAGTTATACTGTAATGACTGTTAACAAAGGAAATGTATTTCAACAGAAATGTAACAGGCGTTAAACTAAGTTGCCTCCCCTGATACTGAGTTATCTACCTTTGAACTTTTATACATAGCTTATAATATTTTTACGTTTATACGCCGGACGAAAAGCTTGGCGGTATTTTGTCTGTCTTCGCGTTCTGAGTTCAAATTCCGCCGTAGTCGACTTTGCTTCTCATCCTGGAGTTGATCTAATCGACTGGCCCCCTCCCAAAAAATTTCAGGCCTTGTGCCTAGAGTAGAAAAGAATATTTTTACGCTTATTAAATTGTGTTGCAAGATACCTGATGTAAATCCGTGTGTCGAAACAGATAGTGTTGTATTTCGGGACGGGCATCTTTTTTTTTTTTCGTCAAATAAACACACGCACTGTATATTCGTTCTTCACTCGTTTATTACTGTTCTTATTCTAACTCATGTCCATTGTCCGGAAATCTTTCGTCACACATTTATGACCTCCTATTTTGTTAAGGTCATTTCTACAGAAGTGAAGGCGCAATGGCCCAGTTGTTAGAGCAGCGGACTCGCAGTAATAGGATCGCGGTTTCGATTCCCAGACCGGGCGTTGTGAGTGTTTATTGAGCGAAAACACCTAAAGCTGAAATATGGCAGATATACTCATTTCCCATTTTTGTCTTCGGTCTCATTGTTTATTTTTTTTGGTTTTTTTTACATCTGACGGCTCGATACGAAACGTAACAAAAAGTCAATGCTGGCTAATGCAGCAGAACTGCCAATGCAGCAGAAAGTGCAGTGATGGATGCAGGGATGCTGTCCTAGTTGTCCGAGCAACACGCTTTCTAGCCGAGACGACACCAAAAATGTTGGGACCAAGGCTTAAGAAGGCTTAAATTTTTGAAAGTACAAGCTTGAACTATAATCCTGGTTTCCGTGTTTAGATTATGATATGACCGTGTTATTAAGTTATGATACACAAGTGGAGTTTGCTACTACTTTCCATAGCTAAATCAATATTCACCGTACTGTTGCAAATATAATAACATTGTTACTTTATTACCAGCAGTTTCACAGCATTACTCTCTCATATGCCTGTGGTCCGCTACAACAATGTTAGAATACATAAAAATTGGTCCATTTGTTAAGAATTGCGATTCTCACCTTATACAGTATTTTTTTCGAAACCTTTGGGAAACAACCCAAAAAAATCCTGGATCCCCAACTGACATGGTTTTGACTGATAGAAACATTTAATATGGACGGATAACCGACTGACTTGGCTAACAAAGTGACAAAGACAGGCAGGCAGGCAGACAGACAGATAAGATTGATAAGCCTCATATGCATATAATATATTACAATGAAATATGCGTGCGTATGCATGTTAATATGCGTGCGTATGCATGTTAACATTCTTAGGTTATTACACCTGGAAAAGTACAGAGTACCTCTAAAAGAAACTAACATGTCCTTAGAATTAAAATTCTACTGTACTTCAAATATTGCAGCCGAGAATAACATTTTTAAAATTTACGATATTTTATTAAAACAAAAATTAAAAAAACATGACTGGGTTTTTCCAAAAATAAGCCCATCCGATTTTCAGCCTACGGGCTTAGATTCAGAAACCCTTTTCTTGTATAGCCCCAGTAATTTTTATTGTTTTCAGAAAAGAAATTATTTAATCAAAATTATTTAAGTCTGTATTTAAGCCCATCGGTTTAGTTTGGGAAAAAGCAGTATTTTAAAAACGAAATAAAATAAAATTGATTTTTAAAAAATACAGTAGAATTCGCCGAATTAGTCGTCCCCAGGAGAAGATTGAAAGTGACGAATTATTAGGTGAAGTAACGAATTAGCCAAAGACTAATTAGGCAAATTCTACTGGATTAATGCTAATAAATAAATTTTAATTATGATGAGTGGCTGTGTGGTAAGTATCTTGCTTACGAACCGCATGGTTCCGGGTTCAGTCCCACTGCGTGGCACTTTGGGCAAGTGTCTTCTACTATAGCCTCCGGTCGACCAAAGCCTTGAGTGGATTTGGTAGACGGAAACTGAACGAAGCCCGTCGTATATAGGTATATATGTATGTGTGTGTATATGTTTGTGTGTCTGTGTTTGTCCCTCCCCCCAACATTGCTTGACAACTGATGCTGATGTGTTTACGTCCCCGTAACTTAGCGGTTCGGCAAAAAGAGACCGATAGAATAAGTACTAGGCATACAAAGAATAAGTTCTGGGGTCGATTTGCTCGACTAAAGGCGGTGCTCTAGCATGGCCGCAGTCAAAGGACTGAAACAAGTAAAAGAGTAAAGAGATTAAATATTTTTTTAATGGAGAAGAATTGACTGAGAACATGTTTGATTTGGAACCATTCAACGGCCATGCTACAGCTACCAATGTTTTGTTTGTATTTTCTGTAATGGGATTTCAATTCAGGTGAAAAAAAAATCTCGTGCAATATTCTTTACAACTTCATATTCTTTTGTTTGTACTTAATACAACTAAATGAAATGACTATTTTGATTATATATTTCAAAAGACATGATTAAAACGGTTGATGTTTCAATTTATTTTTGATTATTTTTGTACCATGTTTTTAAAGATTTACTTGTTTTTTAGATTCTCACAGCAAATAAAATAAATTATCACAAATTTACCTAATATAATGCATTTTAATTTTTTAAATGTTATTCTCGGCTGCAATATTTTAAGTACAGAAGAATTTTAATTTTAAGTACTTAGTAGTCTCCTTTAGAAGTGACGAATTAGGCAAATTCAACAGTAGAAATCTCGTTCTATACTTTTCTGAGTGTAATAACTTGAGAATATTAACATGCATGCGCTCACATTTTTCATTGTAATACACATTTTTTTCCAGGCAATGCAATAAAACTTATAAATATTCTTTTGTTAAAAAATGTTTGAATTATTTTTCATTGTTGATGACTGAATTAAAATAAGAATTTTATGTTGTGTTTTTTTTTTTTAATTCTCACGTAGTTTTTCTTAAATTCTAAAAATAGGAAAAAGTTATCCGGGTAGGGTTTCGTTGCATTGGCTAATGTAAAAATGAAATTTAAAAATGCAGAAAAAAACAATGCATTCATCATAAGGTGAGTAAATGTTGAGCTTAAGAATATTATTCAAATACTGTTGTGTGTGAATGGTATTTGTTATGATAGAGTGTATTCTTTGAATATGAAGTATATCTTTGCAAGATACCGAAATGCTGAATTGAATCAACCATATTGCGACGGGGATCTGTATATAGCACACCTTGATGTTGTATGGATTGAGATCCCTTTTGACAGGCCATTCATATTAATTAAAGGGTTAAACACCTACGGTGTGCAAATTAACAGCGCCAGTTCTCTAAATCTATAAGGTTTGATGTGTATATAAATGAGTTGGCTGCTTATTTCTCAGGTATTGGTCAAGTGAAAATTGATGAAGGCTGCTCGAATTTTCAGAGAGAGGCATGCTTATTATATATATATATGCATATATATATATATATAGAGAGAGAGAGAGAGAGAGAGATTGATAGAAAGACGTGTATATAAAATGTAAATGAATATGTATGTATGAATTTTTGTTTATATGTTGCCTGAAGCTATTGAAAAACGCCAACGCGCCATAAATTTACTTTTCACGGTTTCTTTTCTTAAAAGAACACTTTTAAGACTGCGATGAAATTTATACATTTTTAAAGAGAAGTTTATTGAATTCTGTTATCTTAGAAATTTTATCTCAATAAAGTTTAATAACACTAACAATAAATAGAATTACAAGTAATTGTACTTTAAAAAACAAAATCTGCAGCGAGGACAATTCCTGGTCTTTAATGATACAAGTAAGCAGGTACCTTAGCAACAACAGTTCTTCTAAATTCCCAAGGGATTTATATATATGCAAAAAAAGAAATGAAAAATTTCATATTCCGTGGCTGCGGTGAGATAAAAACAAAAGCAGCCTTCCTGGCAAAAATCGTCTCCTTGATCCCGTCTAGTATGGTTTGTGGTGACAGAGTCTGCCTAAGATAGCGCCTTCATCACTTTAATACTATCTCATATGCTCTGGAAGAGAATTTCAAGGTAAATATCTTTTATTTTGATTTCAGTAAAACTTATGACAGAATTTTGCTGTAAGAAAATTATCCCAAATTGGAGGCCGTGAAAAGTTATTGCGGTCGATTAAATGTTTCGTCGCAAACAGAATCCAATGTATTGTGATCGATTGAATTTACTGAAAACCAGCAAAAGTCATTAGTGGTGTCCTGTATGGACTGCGTTGGGTCCACTTCTGTTGATTTACATAAACAACACCAGAGACGCCATCAAAGAGCAGAATATGAATTTTTGCAAATTACTCCAAAGCTCCAGAAAGTCATCACGTGCGAATATGACTCAGCAGTACTTCAGTGCGATCCATGGGTCGTGGTTCGACGAGCATCAAAGACAGAGAGAAATATATCATGGTGCTTTGGGAAAAAGAATATATTCAAACTGCAATCTGTTCTTTCTTCGGGAGAGCTTCTCGTAACATCAAAAATACATTTGGTTCATTCCAAACGACCAAACACTGTGTGTGTGTGTGTGTGTGTGTGTGTGTGTGTGTGTTAGTATGTTACTATACTGCAATGCCTATAAACGAATGTAAACAGAAAAACGATAGAGCTTTGT
>NC_069000.1:45804752-45805446 GCF_001194135.2 Octopus bimaculoides
AAGTTAGTCCTTGAGCGCACAATGTTCCTGAAGGTCAGCAATGGTCTTCCTCGGTCACGAGTGGACGGCCATCACATATATAGGTATGTGTGTGTGTGTGTGAGACACAGAGAGAGAGACAGACAGACAGACAGACAGACAGATAGACAGAAAGTATGTGAATGTCCAAGAGATAGAAAGACCAAGATGTCTCAGGGATATTGTTGTCTGAAACTAGGTGACTCTCTCCATCAACTCGTTTCACGTACTTTCCACAGTTATTTGCGGTATGTCATTGTATATTTGATAACTGTTGTGGAAGAATTCCTACAACCCCTCAAGTGACTAAAGGTGGACTGTTCCATTTGTTATAAAGGAAAGAACGGTAACCAATTGGCAGTTCGAATGGTAGTGTGTCGTATATACACATTCTTTTTCCTTCTGCTTCGTTATATTTGCAATATGCAAGGATACAAAAATAAATATCACCTCGCAAACGACAGCTTAATAACAACAAATTCTTCAACCAACAACCCGTGATTATTTCACTATGTACATCTTCTCATATTTCGCTTTTCTCAACATCAGCAATTTGCTATCGGTAAGTCTCTATAACTATTTCCACAATTTTTACCTTCTATACATGCAGTAATCAAAACCAGAAGGGGATCTTTTCCTTTTGGCCGGCACATAGAAAAAATTATTTTTTGTAACT
>NC_069000.1:45805456-45806191 GCF_001194135.2 Octopus bimaculoides
CCAATGAGGGAGAAACATGTGGGATAACTCTCTCTTTATCACTCACAAAAGTAACTTCACTTTTCTTTAATGGCGCATTAAGAATAATTTTTGTTACTTGCCTCTAGGCTTTGTGTATTTTTAATGGAAGTGAAGAAAACTTCAATAAAGCAAGAATTTAGCTTGTCTTCGGGATATCAGTGCACCCTGTTCCTCTGTATTTCGGTTGTAATTTGTTGGTGGGACGAGAGCTGAAGTTTTGAAACTTTTTAGATCTGTATTTCCGGTCCTCTTGTATATTGCTTTCAGGCCATCTTCAAGGCTCTTGACTGCCAACACTATCATCACCAGCACAGGTGGAACGAGTGGCTGACTGTACAAGTGAGGCTATGAATTAGAGAACCACCACGAACAGCTGTGGTCCTCTACAATGCGTTCTACACACATATGCATACATATTCGCCAGTGCACACATACACGTACATACATACACACATACACATACACACAGACACACACACACACATGGGATGGACTCTCCCGTCGTTAGACGACGTATGAGGGTTCATTAGCCACCAACGGAGCTGCAAATGCAAAATATAAGTTAGTCCTTGAGCGCACAATGTTCCTGAAGGTCAGCAATGGTCTTCCTCGGTCACGAGTGGACGGCCATCACATATATAGGTATGTGTGTGTGTGTGTGAGACAGAGAGAGACAGACAGACAGACAGACAGACAGACAGACAGACAGACAGA
>NC_069000.1:45812469-45818432 GCF_001194135.2 Octopus bimaculoides
TATATATATATATATATATATATATATAAACACACACACACACACACACACATACACATATCTACATACGCACGAACACACACATACACACATATATGTATGTATGTATGTATGTATGTATGTATGTATATATATACATGTGTATATACAGAGACAATGTGTTCCACTTTCGACAGTGGTGATCATTAATCCCATTACAATTAGTCTTATACGCAATCTCAAATTAACGTTTGTGTGTGTGTGTGTGTGTGTGTGTGTGTGTGTGTGTGTGTGTGTGTGTGTGTGTGTCTGTGTGTGTGTGTGTGTGTGTGTGTGTGTGTGTGTGTGCCTGCGCGCGTGTGTGTGTATAAACAATTAGATCGCTCTAACGCAACTGCTAACGAGTAATTCAGTACTAGCTGTTGCATGACCGGGTCGTCGGTGGCTAAACCGGCAACCACGCCAAACTTGATGGGTGAAGGAGAGGATTTTTGGACAACTTGAGGAATAGCAAACAAGACGTATCAAAATGCGGAAGAACTCCGGAGGACCTGTGGACATCCAATACAGTCAAAAAAAGATGGTACTCACCAGTCGTAATGAGGACAATCTATCTGGTAGAAGGAAACCGTTCCGCAAGAAATTGCAAAAAGCTGATACTATTTTGCACAGAAAAATTGAGCTGAAGACGTTGTAATTTTGTCTATAGACATCTAACAAATAAATAAACAAACAAACAAACAAATAAATAAATAAATAAATAAATGAAGAAGAAGAAGAAGAAGAAGAAGAAGAGGAATCTAGGATTTCCCAATCCAAACGGATCAGGTGCTAGAGCATAACAGACCGGATCTAGTGTTGGTCACAAGATGCACCACGTGTGTTATATAGTTGTTGTTGCATTCCCCTTTGACCGACGAATAGTCAAGAAGGAAGGCGAAAAGATAGATAAATACAACCGTCTTAAGTACGAAAACGAAGAAGGTGAAGATTGTTGTTGGGTCCTTGGGGGACAGTATCAGAAGGCATCAAGAGGAATATAAAGGAAATTGGAATCGAGTGCCCAGTAGAACTGTTAGAAAAGGTTTGCCTCCTTGGCACGACCAGAATAATCCGGAAAGTATTAGAGAGCTGAAAAAGACGGATACCGAGGTACCGTAGGCTGCAGGTAGTACGGCCGCTACGCGTGCAAGGCTCCAGAAGTTCAAACAAAGCCTGAGATTTAGATAATAATAATAATAATAATAATAATAATAATAATAATAATAATAATAATAAGCACATACCCAAGGCACACAGAGCTGCGCTCGGTAGTGAAGTGAAAGCACGTTATAAAAATAAAACTACTGAACAATAATAATAATAATAATAATAATAATTATAGTAATAATAGTACATGTATATATTTGTATGCGTATATATATATATATATATATATATATATATATATATATACACACACTACAACAACTAATCTAAAACTGCTTTGTGCCCTCTCCTTTTTTTCTTCCATCGCTACTGCAACATTCTCCACAATTGTTCACACACGGAAACACAACAACCACGTTGCCACATTCAAAAGCACCTTCTCAATGAAAAAAGTTTAATCTTAGTCCACTGACATCTGTTTTACTACTTTTAAGTAAATATTCTCTCAGATAAACATTAAAGCACAAATATATATATTCTTTGTTTTTTGTTTTTTTTTATATTTTCAGTAAATTCATTCTCGAAATGTCCACCCAACCATTAAAATCTGAAACAGATGTCGAAGATGTAGAAATCTGTCAGAAACGACCAGTGGTACCAGATGGAGGTTGGGGGTGGATCGTCTGCTTTGCTGCAGCTTGTACTTGTTTTACAGTAAATGGACTGACAAGCTCTACTGGAATATTCCTTATCGGCCTCAGAAGAATCTTTGATGACCCAGTCTCGAAGCTGTCCTTAATCGGTGCACTGATAACCGGGCTTAGCATGCTTGCAGGTAACAATAAATATTTTCTCTTACATTGATTTAATCTTTTACATTGAAATATTATCTTTTCTTTCTCTGATTTCAACTATTGGTTTATTATTATGCTGGCGGCACCGCCTTCAAGTTTTTTGGGGTTTTTTTTTTTTTTTTCTCAATTATACCGATTCCACGACACATTTCAGTCTGGTATATTTTATCGATGTCGCACAATTACGAAGCATAATTGGACACTCAACCTATTTTGTTTCTGTTTAATCCTGTATAAACATATATCCGGGAACACGCGTGCGCGCAAATATGTAGTGGAGACTTTTGGACATTTCCTATCTACCAAATTTGGCTCATAACTTATTGGTCAAACCAAGACTATAGTAGACACTTTCTTAAGGTGCCACCTTGTGAAATCAAACACTGGACAACGTTGTTGCGTAGCAAACGTCTTTCCCACAGTTAATCTTGCACCTGTCAATGAATTCGATTTTTAAGCATGTCATTTCAGACACTTAAAAAATCTGTCATTTCATCCGATGTTTTTGTTCAAGACAAACCACCCATGACTTAATGAAAATCATCGATAAGATTTGAACCCCAAATCATCCAACAAACAACATCACCTGACCCTCTTAGCTCTACTGATTGTTCTTTATCGTACTGCATTTTCGACTCCAACGGTAGCGTGGTTGCGAAATTGTGAGAAAATATGTTTTACAGAAATTCGTTCCGGCCGTTTGCGTTCTCAGTTATAATCCCGTCGCGGACAACTTTACCTTTCAACCCTCAAATCTCCATAAAATAAAGGACCGTTCAAATACAGAGAACGACAGCATCGACTCCTCCTCTTCCGCCTCCCTTCAAAATGTCTCGCCTTCTGCCTGAATCATCAACCATTCTTCTATTTTCAGCTCCAGTTGCCAGAGTTCTGTTGAATTACTTTAGCCATCGGACAGCGATGATATTATCCGGCTTTATTGGATGCATAGGGGCTATATTGGGAGCATTTTCTACCAGTAGTGATATGATGATAATAACATATGGTTTCATATCAGGTAAGACATCGCCTTACTTCCTAAAATAACTATTTTATGTGATATTACATTTCTTATAACACCCTAAAATAAATTTAATGTGGTTTCAAATTTAAGCACAAGGCAGCAATTGCAAGGATAGGGGTAAGTCGGTTACATCGACCCCAGCACACAACTGGTACTTATTTTATCGACATCGAAATGATGAAAGACAAAGTGGACCAAGGGAGCATTTGAACTGAGAACGTAGACACAGACGAAATGTTGCTAAGCATTTTGCTCGGCGTGCTAACGATTCTGCCAACCCACCGACTTAAATTCAAAGCACATATTGATAACTGGAAATAGCCTCCTAGAAAAGGACCGATGCCACATAATCCCAAATCATTTCCAATGAGTAACCCCACAGGAAACTGCCTTATCAGTTGGTGTATACACTCGCATCTTCATCCCCAGTTTCATGGCCGTTACCCCAGTTGTGTCCCTTACAGAATCTAAATAAAGCTATGGAACAACCTTTACAACACAGCTTCCTCAGTCACAATCCACAACCAAAAGAAAACTAATTAATTCTTCAAATTACTCTACGATTAATTGGACACCTATATTTTTATTTAGCATAAGGAACCAATGTTTTCGCAGTCTAAGTTTCCCAGAAGTTATTTGGTTGTATTTTAAATGTCTTTTTGCCAAGATCGTTCATGCATAAACTGTTCAATATTTCTCTCTTGTGATATTTTTTTTATATTAAATTTTGTTTTTGTATTTGGTTTGCAAGATTCTTTGTGTGAACTCGTGAGATGACACCTATTTTGTTGTATCCCAGGAGAGTCAGTGCGTGTGTTATTATTGGCATAATGACCCTCTTGAGGTACAATAAAGATCTGTGTGCTATTTAGTAAAGTTGCTTTCCAAACAAAAGTGATGGATATATCATCTTACAAAACTAAATTCTTACACAAAAAAATTCCATAATTTTGCAGGTTTATCCACCGGAATATCTTTTTTCGCCTGTCATATCATTACGGGGCTGTATTTTGATAAGAAACGAGCGTTGGCCATCGGAATTATCAACTGTGGTGGAGGGGTGGGGTTAATGGTAATGAGCTTGTTTCTTGAGCATTTCATAGAATTCTATGGACTTCGAGGTTCCTTGCTTCTTATATCGGGGCTGCTCCTTAATTTCGTCGTTTACGGATCGCTTTGCCGACCTTTGCCCTCTACCTACACAGATGCTAAGGAGACGGCATATGTTGGTGAGTATATTTATGTTTGACGTTATATTCTCTAATATATAATGAAAAGAAGCAGATAAGAAACAATTTGAGGTTGAGCAATACGATTAAGCATAAAAGAATTATCAAAACCTGTCCTGCTGTTTTCTAATGTTCACTTTTCTTTATCCTGTATGTGTGTATGTTATAAGGAAGAAAAACATGTAATAATTGAAGTAGAAAAAGGTCAATTTCATACATGAACTTCTGTTTGTTTATTATATGCTTATTATATGATATGTGGAGGTGCAATGGCCCAGCGATTAGGGCAGCGGACTCGCAGTCATAGGATCGCAGTTTCGATTCCCAGACCGGGCGTTATGGGTGTTTATTGAGTGAAAACACCTAAAAAGCTCCACGAGGATCCGGCAGGGGATTGGTGGCGAACCCTGCTGTACTCTTTCACCACAACTTTCTCTCACTCTTTCTTCCTGTTTCAGTTGTGCCTGTATTTCAAAGGGGCCAGCCTTGTCACACTGTGTCACACTGAATACCCCCGAGAACTACGTTAAGGGTACACGTGTCTGTGGAGTGCTCAGCCACTTGCACGTTAATTTCACGAGCAGGCTGTTCCGTTGAACCCTCGACGCCGTAAGCGACAGAGTGCCAACACCATATATGATATAATAAGTGTGTGTATGTATGTTTGCATGCATGTATGTTCACTTTGATAGGTATATGTATAACTACATGTATAAATAAGGTTTAATATAAAACTTTGAATTTTTATCAGACTCGACTAACCCCAGTTTAGCGATGGAACTTACGTCTGCAATACCAGAATCTGAATACGGAGAAAACGCAAAAACGAAAGTAAAACTGAACGGGGTTTCGGGTATATCTAATGAAAATCAGAATACGGTGAGTTAAAGAATAATTACATGTCTCTTAATTGCACACACACACACACACACACACACACACACACACACACACACACACACACACACACACACTTGGCAATGTAAAGAGTTACATATATAACTGTCGGTCACATAAATAGTAATTTAGACACTACAATTAAACATTTAATTATATAAATGTCACATAGAGTATATATATATTATACAAGCATCGATTTAGATACACATCGTCATTATCATCATCATCGTTTAACGTCTGTTTTCCATGTTGGCATGGGTTGGACGGTTTGACTGAGGTCTGGAAAGCCAGTGGCTGCACCAGGCTCCAATCTGATCTGGCAATGTTTCTACAGCTGGATGCCCTTCCTAACACCAACCACACGAGAGTGTAGTGGGTGCTTTTTATGTGCTACCGGCACAGGAGCCAGTCAAATAAATTAAATGAAGCAGATTGGATCTTAAAATGGATTATGCTTTTATTTCATATTTTCAGACAATTGTTTCTGACACAAGGACCAAGATTTCCATAAAACGGACATCATATCCGTCCTCGTTTTTGTATACATTCGCTGCTTTCTTCCAAGGAATATAATGCCCTTAGCTTAGTTTTTTTTCTTGGAGATGGCCAGATTGGAGCAATCTCGAGTATAATCAGCCGAAATTGCGAAGATAATCTGGTACTCGACTGAGGAAAGAAAAATTCGAATGACTCGTCCATGTTTTCTTTGTATCGTCTATTTTGATGTTTTGTTGTCCCATTTTTGTATCACCTAACTGTCCGGATGTTTTGCGTTCTTGTCTCATTTTGTATCTTATACATACATACATATATATATATATATATATA
>NC_069000.1:45818820-45824057 GCF_001194135.2 Octopus bimaculoides
TATATATAAAATTAATCTGAAATAACCTCTGTTAATTTTAGGAGAGTCTTCCAGTAGCAGCAGCAGATAATAACTTCATTAATGATGTGTCCATTGTAAAGAACCAGAAAGGCGACAGAAATTCCATCATGGAAACTATGTTCAACTGTAATTGGTGCTGAACGTTTTAGAAATATTAATTTTGTGTTACTGACGATGTCCTACACTTTTTGGGTGTGTGAGTAGCTACAACATTGCTAATTAAAATATCTGTATTTCGAGGTTCCGCAATTACTGACATGAAAGTCTACCAATAATGCACACAAGGAAAACAAACACATATAGACATAGATAGATAGATAGATAGATAGATAGATAGATAGATAGATAGATAGATAGATAGATAACTTACTGTTCCGTTTAAGGTACAATCAGCAAAAGCGTATTCCATCCAGTGAGAAATAAATATCATATAATGTACACAGTATTTAACATGAACTATTAATAGTTTCATGCCATGGAGACACGATAAATTCGTAGATTTTATATATATATATGGTATTTTTAGGCTTTAATGTTCGCGTGTTTCAATGTGTTGGCAGCCCCCTAACCTCAGAATTTGTTTCTTGAGTTGGTGAATTACTTTCATTTTTTAAAGCTTATTGTAAAATCAACGACTTTATCAACAGGGAAGAAACACTTCGCAATTAACGCAGCGTCACCAAATGAAGCCGTCACAAGGTCTTCATTAGCAGCGAAAAGCACTTGAAAAAATAGAAGGGAATTAGAGAAGGTTGTGCTTTTTACTGAACAAGTCATTGAGATTAAGTGTGTAGAATATAGGACAGACATTAAGGCTTTCCTTGGTGGTCTTGGAAGCGGTTATAGGACACAAATTCCTGATTCAGAGTGGGGAGTGGTGGTGGGTTTTTTTTTTTTTTTTTTTTGCATATTCGTAATCTCCGACATCTAAAACCTTTTTTTAAAAAAATGCATTTTTCAAAGCGAGGTGCGAAACTGCATTAGCCCCAAGGGTACACGTGTCTGTGGAGCACCCAGCCACTAATTCCACGAACTGGCTGTTCCGTGAATCGGATCTGCTGGAACACTAGTCATAACCGACTGAGAGCCAACTATTGAGTTTTGCATCGTACGTGGTCCTCGACGCAGTAAACTGAGCCCTTTGCTAGAAAGTAGTAAAAAAAAATTGAGTTCCCTGATAACATGCTAAATGTTATTTCCTTTCATAAAGGTAAGGGTCGAATTTAGTTGTCTTAGACTAAGAATTATCTGTAACCTTCGGGATCAATAGTGGCCCCCAAACAGGTCTAAGCCTTGGTTCTTGGATTTTTTGGTTATGCATGTTTTTGCATTCAAAGACTTGCACAAAGCAGTCAAATTTATTTCTAAACTATACTTGTGTATTGAGCATTCGTTCTCTTTGTTCGATATTAGCGTATATATATGTATGTACTTTTAATGTTTTGTTTTTCTTTTATCTATGTGCATATATACGTGTGTATGTGTGTACATATGTTTCTTTATTATATTTCAGTTGCCATGACAACGTACACATATATTCCACCTCTGTGTGTTTGGACGTTTGGAATGAGCCAAAAGCAAGCTGCGATTTTGATATCACTTCTAGGACTATTAACAACCATTGGTAATGTGATACTCGGAGTGTTTGTCGACCTGTTTCATATTAGTAGCAACAAGATGTACATCTTGTCTATGTCGATAATCACAATTTGTGTGACGATGGTGCCACACTGTGACAAGTTCGAATACATCACTCCTGTGATTTGCCTGTTTGGACTCGCAAATGGTAGGTTTGAGGGATCGGCTTTTATTATTCTTTATTTATTGTATTCACCAAAAGTGAGTTCTCACAGAAACTCAACTAGGAAATATTTTTCGTACCCGGTGTTAATGTCGAAAGTTGAATGTAGGACATGAACGTGGGACATGAACGTGCGGATGAGTGAAGGAGCCCTAGAAGTTTCTAAATAAAGTTAAATATCTTATAAAGTTGTTGTTGTTGATGATGATGATGGTGTTGCTATTAATACGAGTGTCACATTACGACGCTACAGCTTATTCAATAGACGCAAGTATAACCGAGTGATTATTACGGAGACATTCTTTGTTCATTGCAGGTTTTTCGGTATCCCTCCGACTTATCCTCACTACAGAAATATCGGGTTTAGATCACGCGACAAAAGATTACAGCATTCTAAGTTTCGTCAGTGGAATTTCATATTTTGCTGCTCCTCCTCTCTTCGGTAAGTTCATTAATGTTATTATTGAATTCATTTTGGTAAATTAAGAATAGAACCGAACCGACAAAATATGGCCTTAGACGGCGATCATGTTTTCCATACTGAACGAGTGAGGAATATTAGAAAATATTTTTTCTGAGAAGTAAATTACAAGTCAGTTTACATTTATAAGATAGATGTAGGAGTATCGAGTAATATGTAAATAAGTTATGTAACGGTGTATCTCGAAGCGAAAGCAGCTGTAACGTTAGCTAGGGGTATAGAAGATTAAAAATAATATAACTTAAAATTTGATGCTTAAATTTAAATTATTTTTCACTTATTGTAACTAACAGAGAAGATATAAACAGTTTAAATAAAGAGTAATTAGGCTTTTTCCAATTAATATTTTAAAGATTTGATGAGATAGAGTAACATCAATTTTTGTAAACGAAATATAAAATAATTTACAATTTAACAAATGAAGTTTTTTTTTTTTTTTAATTTCAGGACTGATTTTCGACACTACAAAATCATTTCTGGCAGTTTACTATGGTGGTGGAGCATGCGCACTGACTGGTTTAATATTATTTTTGATAATTGTCTATCGAAATATATTTTGCAAGAAACGGTTGAGGAAGTAAACTCTGGTTTCCAAAATGTTTTTATTACTATTGTTTAGTGTTTGCATTTCGTAAATTAATTACAGAAGATCGAGGGCCATCTGAGGCATATTCGTCACTGAGAAGATCAAATGTCGTCAAAACGTCGCTGTCTGATGATCCGCCAACGACATTCTAAACGAACTCTGTTCTTTTTAAGACGTAAGTTTTGTCTGAAACAAAATATTATAGCTAATGTCGTTATACGTTTATATATACGTTATAAATATTATTCGTTCGTTATTTTAATGATATAAGCAAGAAAATGTTTGCTACAACGAGAGCGTTTCAGTGTGTTCACTACACATGCTAAAAATAGCTAACAAACATTCCTTGAAAAAGATTTTCAGTTTTATGGCATGAAAAAAATGTTTTAAAACATCAACATTGCTTTTGTATAATCCCCGTTCCTTCCACAAATATTTGATGTCAATTTAGGGGTCATCTACGAATTTTTCTGTCAATAGATATTAAACATACAAAATATGAAATTCGCTACAACAATGGTTTCTGTTTTCTACATTCCAACGTGAAACAGCAAGAGTGAACCCCGTTCCTTTAGACATTGTCGGTTCTTCCCCTTTGGATTGGTTGGTTGATTGCTTATCGCATGGTTCCCCAAATAAATACAAAGAGGAATCATTAAAGGTTTGTAGGTAGGTGGTACTCCGTTATGCAAACACAATATACTATGAAATATACTAAATGGCTTCATAAGTCAGTACCACGTTTTCTTGCGTCAGCAGCGCTTGCTACATCGTTTTGTTACGGTTATTTCTACATACATTGTACAGAACTTAGAGCCAGCACTGATTTTTGCTACAACGTTTCATATCGAGACGTCACATGTGAACAAACAATGAGATCGGAGAAATAAGTGGGTAATGAGTGTATATGCCATATATCTGGAGTTGTCGCCCCTTCATCAGCAGCCACGTAACCCATCTATAGTTTCTACTGAATATCTGTAGAAACAACCTTAGAAATAAGAAAAAAGAATATTTGGCTTTTGGTATTGTGAGAAAGAGAGGCTTTTGCCGCCGCTGTGAGTCCCCATGAATCTAGTCTGCGGTGGTCAGGATATGCGTGTGTGTGTAGGTATATATATATATATATACACACACACACATACACACATGTACATACATACAGACATGCATATATGTACATACACGCACATAGATATATGCGTATAGATACAAATATATGTATATGCATGAATATATATTTTATATTATATATATATATATATATATATATACACACACACATACACAGACAGACAGATATTTGTGACGTTGCTAGGGATCTCAGCGCCCGGGATCGAACACACTTTCTTTGGTGTCCTGCACCTTGAATGAAACGCATGAAATTTCATGCTCTTTCACACCTGGGCCAAGAAGTCCCTATTACCAACTCCGACCCCTTCCTGTAGCGCATTTATTAGATATGCATTTATATTTGTAAAGTAACAGAATCGTTAGCTAAGTCGGACAAAATGCTTAGCGGTGTTTCTTCCGGTTGTTCTTTACGTTTTAATTTCAAATTACTTCGTGGTCGACTTTGCTTTTCATTCCTTCAGGGTCGCTAACGTAAAGTACCGAATGAGCGCTGTGGTCGATATAAACGACTTCCCCGCTCTGCTAAAATTCCTGGCTGTGTGTCCATATTTGAAACCGTTATTTCATTTTATATTATTCAGTTGTGTATTACCGTTTTATGCAGGGCACATTAAAAACAATTAAAATGAAAAAAAAGGGGGCATCGGGTGGGGGTGATGCATATCCTGCGCGCACATAACATTAAAATAAAATTTAATTTGATAAACGTATTCTCAGATGAATTCGTATTTCAACAAAATGACAACAAGAGTTATTTCCCCTGCTTATTGTTTATGACTATGGAGCAAAGAAAAAACATTTTAATTCAACTGTTAATGAGTTCTAGCCACTCACCCAGTGAGTGTTTCTGCCAAATTTGGTGAAAATCTGTTCAGCCGTTTTCCAGTAATTTTGCAAACACACAGACAAATAGAGTAAAACGCCCGACTACAATACCCTGCTTTCGCATACGCGCGCAGGGTTATAACTCCTACCTACATTCAGTTTAACGTACTTTCGATTGTTGGTTCACAGAAGGAATTAACAGATACACGGATCCAATGAGATTTAAAGAGTTATGGCAGATAACTCTACACAAACCGCATTTTTAAGATGTGTTGCTTGTATTTTCTTTAGCATACTAGGAGTCCACCTTGGTGGTCATTCCTCTTAATTTTGTATCTATATACATATATATATACATACATACACACACATATATATATATATATATA
>NC_069000.1:45824167-45824813 GCF_001194135.2 Octopus bimaculoides
GAGGGGACAAACAAGGACAGACAAACGGATTAAGTCGATTACATCGACCCCAGTGCTTAACTGGTACTTATTTAATCGACCCCGAAAGGATGAAAGGCGAAGTCGACTCAGAACGTAGCGGCAGACGAAATACCGCTTCGCCCGGCGTGCTAACGTTTCTGCCAGCTCGCGCGTCCCTCTCCACTCACGTTTTACATTTATCACCCTGATGTGCTATCAACTATCCCTACGTCTCCTTTGAACGACTTTGCCAACGCAGTTCGTCTATCTCTCTTCTCACCCTCTTGCAACCCACCAATCCACCTGTCATCTCCATTTCTCTCACCCATTCCCTGTCCACTGGATCACTGATATTACTTTTCCACTGCTTTGCAGCCTTTTCCCTCCTGCCTGTCACCACTTACTCTGCTTTTCTTTCCTTCCAACTCATGTATGGATGTATGCATAGATAGATAGATAGATAGATAGATAGATAGACAGGCATGCGAACTTATATGCGTACATAAATACATGCATGAATCTTTCTTCCCTCTGTCTCTTTCTCTTTCTCTTCCCCTCTCTCTTTCTTTTTATCTCTCTCTCTGTTCTTAATTCTCTCTCTCTCTCTCTCTCTCTATATATATATATATATATATATATATATATA
>NC_069000.1:45824865-45828338 GCF_001194135.2 Octopus bimaculoides
AAACTAATTTAAGGGGATTAAATTATACACTCTGACAGTAGAGTAACTTCCCTTGGCCTGTTACGTTACTGCAACTAGAATACGCTTTTCTTTCCAAGTTTTTGGACCCGAAATATCAATACAAGCATCGGAAAGAAGAGAGACGAATCGTGTAGAACATGTTGGGTCGGCCGTCTACCATATGACGTCACAAGACTGCAAGCTACCGCCACATCGCATAACCACCAAATGCAGTAAAAATTCAAGGCTGCAAGCTAGCAGAATCCTTAGTGTGCCAGAGAAAATGCTTAGAGCCATTTCGTTTGTCTTCGTGTTCTGAGTTCAACTGTTGCCTAGGTGGACTTTGCCTTCCATCCTTTCAGAGTTGTAATTCAACATATCTCTCTGCTGGCTTTGTACCAAACTTAGAAACCAACACTCCGTATGGGGAGGGGGGTTGTAAAGAAACCAACACCTGTGATTACATTGTGTTATATCTGACTTTAATATCTTAATAATCACCAGTAGTTTTAGCATTGATAAGATCATAATTGTTTCCAATATGGTTATCTGCTATTAAAAAAAGGAAAATAATATCATATATAACATAGTTTATAGTATATTGATATCATATCAGAACATTGGTATTATTATTGTGATATGGTTCCAGTATTTTACTGTGTTACATCATTTTTTAATAGAAATATTAATTTGAATATTTGAATATTCTTTCTGAGCAGTTGAACAAAGCTGTCTTTGATTTAAATGTGATAACAATACTTCCACATGTTTGTTGTCCTAGAATTCTGTCTAAGATGTTGGAATGCTTTCTTCAGTTTTATCTTTGGTCCTTCACAGACAGACCAAAAGAAAGTTCCACCATCAGCTGTTCAGTTCCTACAAGAAAATAGAGAAATAATAATTAGTTCTTTGTTACCTTTTTAATTATGAAATAACAATTTGAATTTAAGATCCATAAAATGTTTTTAGGTAAAAAAAAAAAAAAACCTGGCACTTCATCGGTTACAAGGACAAAAGTTCCAGTTGATCTGATCAATGGAACAGCTTGCTCATGAAGTTAACATGCAAGTGGCTGAGTACTCCACAGACACATGCATTTGTCGTGGAATGTGATGTTGAGGGACCAATGTAAGTTCTCAGTTGTGGCAGATGATGTTAGGCATGTTGGGCTGGTATTGATGAAAAACAATAGAAAAAGAATAGGAATGTATTTTACATAATTTCTATGGCCATAGGTGCATTCACCTGTTGGATACTGAAAGTTTGGTTTGAAATATGAACAAAGATGCCACTACATAACTATTTTGTGTTGGTGAAATTGTGTAAACAGGGAAATGTACAAAGTAAAATGGAGGAAAAAGAATGTTTATGGGACGAGACAGGACAAAGCCATACTTTGTGTCTGGCATTTGCCTATTGCTTCTGCTGCATTGTTCCCTCTACTTCGTTGCTCTGGTCTCTCTCTGCTCACTCTGCTAACCATTGTGTCTGACTATGGAACTGATATTTATAATGGCACCATTTGAGCGTGGCATATGCCATTACCGCCTGACTGGCTCCCATGCCGGTGGCACATAAAAAGCACCCACTACACTCACGGAGTGGTTGGCATTAGGAAGGGCATCCAGCTGTAGAAACTCTGCCAGATCAGACTAGAGGCTGGTGCAGCCTTCTGGCTTGCCAGACCCCAGTCAAACCTTCCGACCCATGCCAGCATGGAAAGCGGATGTTAAATGATGATGACGATGATGTTATACATACACATGCACACAGGAATACAAATATATATATGCATGCATATATGTATATATGTACATTACATACATATGTGTGCATGTAGATAAATAGATAGATGGACGGACAGACAGATAGATAGATGTACAAACAGAGATATTGATGCAAGAAGTAATACAATTCCAATAGCATTTTACTTGATTTTTTTTCTTTTTTGCTTTTTCAGCCCTTAATGATGGCATTTTAATAAATATCTTCATAATGCAACAAAACAACAACAATAAAACTAATATTTAGCTAAAAGCTTGACAGATAAAGCACTGTGGGGAGGTGGGTGGCAGCTTACCCCTGACAAGGGGCTTAATTTGGTAATAAGGTGTCATATAATGAAGGGGATAAAAAAATGTGACCAAAAGTTAATCCCTGGATTACAACTATTTAATCGTTAAATCCATTGGTGCAGAAATATTTTGAGGGGAAAATTAAGGAAATACAAAATGATTACATATATGTGTGTGTGTGTGTGTGTGTATATATATACACACATATGTATGTGTATATATATAGAAATATATGTATATATATGTGTGTGTGTGTACATACATCTTTACATACATATATAAGTGTGTGTGTGTGTGTATATTTATCAGGAACTGCAAACTAGACGCTCCACCATCAATACCACCACCACCACCACCACTACCAGAACTAATTGTGTTCAACCGTAAACAGGAAGTAAAAAAAAAATGAAATATGTAATTTAAAATGTGATTATTATATTTTAATGAGCTATTTTTTAAAATTCAACTCTTAAACGATTAACGAGATAAAAAAATGTAATTAATTTGGATTAATCTTGCATATTTGAAGAGATTCCACGGACATAGTTATTGTTGCTGTTATTGATGTTGTTGTTGTTCTAGCAATTTTTGTTCCTGTTTTTATTGTTGTTGTTGTTGTTGTCATTGTCATCGTTATTGTTGTTTAAACCTCATTTCAACACTTTAATGAAAACTACTTTAGACCAATCATGTTCCAGCCATCACCATCCCATCTTATATTCAAATATAGGCATAGACGTGGCTGTGTGGTAAAACGTTTGCTTCCCAACCACATGGTTCTGGGTTCAGTCCCACTGCGTGGCACCATGGGCAAGTGTCTTTTATAACAGCCTTGGGCCAACTAAAGTCTTGTGAATGGATTTGTCAGACAGAAACTGAAAAAAGCCTGTTCTGTGTGTGTGTGTGTGTCTCTGTGTGTGTCTGTGTTTTTCTTTGAGTCTCTGTGAGTCTTTGAGCCTCCACCACCACTTGACAACCAGTGTTGGTTTATTTACATCCCTGTAACTTAGTTCTTCAGCACAAGAGCCCAAAAGAAATAGTTACCGGGGACAATTCATTGTGTTAAAAATTTTTCAAGGCAGTGCCCCAGCATGGCCACAGTATAATAACTGAAACAAGTTAAACAGAAGATAGAGTTACATAGACATATATTTCCCCCCTTCATCAATAAAACGATAGGGAGCCACAAAAATTTCACTTTTATTATTTTTACATCATTCCCCGCCCACCGCCGCCCCCCATTTTATTATTTAATTTCTCTTAATCTTTCTTTCTAAGACAGTAGAATGAGATTTCTTGCAGATTTGGCTGTTATTCCTGGCAGACCGATGCATAGAAGCCTTCATCAAAGTCTAGGAACATGTGATGATGAATAGGAATAGAAATAACAAATCTCAT
>NC_069000.1:45828890-45836782 GCF_001194135.2 Octopus bimaculoides
TATATATATATATATATATATGTGTGTGTGTGTGTGTATATGTTTGTGTGTCTGTGTTTGTCCCCCCAACATCAATTGACAACTGATGCTGGTGTGTTTACATCCCCGTAACTTAGCGATTCGGCAAACGAGACCGATAGAATAAGTACTAGGCTTACAAAGAATAAGTCCTGGGGTCGGTTTGCTCGACTAAAGGTGGTGCTCCAGCATGGCCACAGTCAAATGACTGAAACAAGTAAAAGAGTAAAAGAGAGATACAGAATATGGGAGCAAAGTTTAAAAAAATGGATGAGAAGAGGGTGTGTGGCTAATTTCCTGTAAAGATCTGACATGTCTATATTTAAACAACAACGAAATGGCGTAAGATGTATTCATTAACGATGTTAATTATGTCACACTGCCTTTCCTCTAAATTAAAAGTTCTGTTGCTGTTTTTTTTTTTAATAGAGAGGATATATGGGTAAACAGAATGCTTACATACTATCTGTATGGATACGTATGGATATGTATGTATATAATGTGTATACAGAGAATATGGTGTCTCTATTGGTGCGTGTGTGTGTGTGTGCGTGTGTGTGTGTGTGTGTGTGTGTGTGTGGCTGATTGTCACAAGCTATAAGGACTTGGTACAGTTGGAAAACTGGGTGAGTCGTTACATGACTTCTTAAAAGTGAGAAGCCAGCATGTATCATCCAATGTGACCCTCCCTACTGAGACATTATTAGTGAATGTAGCACCTCAAGGAAGTGCCTTGGTGCTGCTGCTGTATGTAGTAGCTCTAACATCAGTAACACAGGCAGCCTATCCTAACAGTTAGATTGATGACATGAAGATCTAGTTGTTGTTGGCACTCCGTCGCTTACGACATCGAGGGTTCCAGTTGATCCGATCAACAGAACAGCCTGCTCGTGAAATTAACGTGCAAGTGGCTGAGCATTCCACAGACACGTGTACCCTTAATGTAGTTCTTGGGGATATTCAGCATGACAAAGAGTGTGACAAGGCTGACCCTTTGAATTACAGGCACAACAGTAACAGGAAGTAAGAGTGAGAGAAAGTTGTGGTGAGAGAGTACAGCAGGGTTCGCCACCATCCCCTGCCGGAGCCTCATGGAGCTTTAGGTGTTTTCGCTCAATAAACACTCACAACGCCCGGTCTGGGAATCGAAACCGCGATCCTATGACCGCGAGTCTGCAGCCCTAGCCACTGGGCCATTGCACCTCCACGGAAGATCTAGATGTCATATATAAAATGGTTGCCGAAAACAAGATGTATTTTGATGCAGGAACATTTAAAGCCTTCTGCTTTTAGTCAGCTAGTGCTAACATGCAGTAACAATGATACTTTGGACCAAAAGGTGTGGCAATCCCAGAGTTAAACATATCTAGATAGGGATTGGTATGAACTACAAAGCTTCGCTTCATGGATATATCACTATTTAGTGGCAATGTGCAAGAGAATGGCTGGCTGGATTCTGAGAACTTTCAGAAAAAAAGGACCAGGAAATTATGTTGCTCCTATGAAAGACATTTTTGCTGAGCCACCTGAACAATTGTTTTCACCTAGGGGTTACTCGACAGTGTCAAATTGAGAGTGCAACTCAAGGCAGTTCGGTGGTGCTGTACCAAGAAGATTGCATCAGTGAATCACTTAAGCTGCTGGGAGAGTCTGAAAGAACTAAAACTCTACTCCCTGAAGCAAAGATGGGAAGGGACATGCAGTGAAACACACATGGAAGATCCTAGTTCACACCAAACTTTGGCACCAAGAGTTATACCAGCTCCTGAAATGGACACCACTGTTCTGTCCCATATATTATTTATATGTAAGAGAGAATTGTTTTTTTCCATGGTAACTACAGCAAATTTGTCTTAGAAATTAAACTATGTCACAAACTAATCTAAAGTTCATTTATATATATATATATATATATATATATATATTTATATAGCATCGCCTTACTGGCACATGTGCCAGTGGCATGTGAAAAACAACATTAGAGCTTGGTCGTTGCCAGTGCCGCCGGAATGGCTCCCATGCAGGTAGCACATAAAAAACACCTTTTGAGCATGGTCATTGCCAGGACTGCCTGACTGGCCCTTGTGCTGGTGACATGTAAAAGCACCCACTACACTCTCGGAGTGGTTGGCGTTAGGAAGGGCATCCAGCTGTAGAAGCTTTGCCAGATCAGATTGGAGCCTGGTGCAGCCTTCTGGCTCACCAGTCCTCAGTCAAATCGTCCAAACTATGCCAGCATGGAAAACGGACATTAAATGATGACGATGACAATGACGATGATGATGATATATGTGTGTGTGTGTGTTTGTGTGTGCATGTGCATATGTGCATGCATGTGTACATGTGCATATGTGCATGTGCACCTGTATATGTGTACATGTCTTTGCATTTTTCCCCACCGCCAGCCAGTGTTGGTTTGTTTATGTTTTCATAACTTAGCAGTCCAACAAAAGACAACCAATAGAATAAATACCAAACTCTAAAAAGAATAGTATAGCAGTAAATTTTTTCTGACTGAACCCTTCAAGGAGGTGCCCCAGCATGGCCACAGTCCAATGATTAAAACAAGTCAAAGAAGAATAAAATCTGCTCAGACTTTAAATTCTATGAATATAACTTTACCAATATCTCCATAATTAGATATTTATTCCTCATTAGTAATATGTCGATAATTAGCTATATATTCCTAATTAGCTATATATCCATAATTAGATCAAACAATTCTAGCATATTCTTCATTATGTGAAACAAATCCAAAATACAAGAGAGATGAAATTTTTGGAACTTTACCTGAGTTTGAGGAAATTCACAGAACCAGACAGGAATGTAAAGAATCCATGATGCCTTCATCTTCTAGAAATGCTTGTTGCAGGGTCAAAGTTGTTCTCTTTGCAATCTCATGGTTCCACTTTATGGCACCTTAGACAAACATCTTTTACCATAACTCCGGTTATGTGAATTAAAGTTGGCAGATGGTAACTGTGCAGAAACTAGTCCCAAAGATAGACACAGACAGACAGATAGACAGACAGATAGACAGACAGACAGACAGATAGACAAATAAATAGATAGATAGATAGACAGACAGACAGACAGATAGATGGATAGATAGACAGACAGACAGACAGATAGACAAATAAATAGATAGATAGATAGACAGACAGATAGACAGGTAGGTAGGTAGGTAGATAGAGAGATAGACAGGTAGGTAGGTAGATAGATAGAGAGACAGACAGACTGACAGACAGACTGACAGACAGACTGACAGACAGGTAGGTAGGTAGACAGGCAGATAGGTAGGTAGGTAGATAGAGAGAGACAGACAGACAGACAGACGGATAGATAGGTAGAGAGACAGACAGACAGACAAATAGAGATAGATTGTTTGATAGATAGGTATAGCAATAGATAGGTAGATAGATAGCTGTATATGTGTGTGTATGTTTGTATATATTCATGTATGTATATCTATCTGCATGTATTTATGAGTATGGATGTAGATATGACTATCTATACATATGTTTGCATGTGTGTCTGTGCATAATTGCATAGATGTATGGACATGTATATATATGTATGTGTGTATGCATGTATGTTTATATATTTATGTGTATATGTGCGTGTGTGTATATCTGCATATTTTTACCAATATGTATCAGGAAAAAGATATCAACTCTGGCAAAAGCAAAAATCAAATAAATGTTTTACAAACGAAGTCCCTTGTGGTATTTGTTTTGCCGCAAGTGCAATTACACTCCCTTTTTATAGGTGTGTGTTAGAACCCTGCAACATGACTGCAGTTCCATCAACTGAGAGTAGGATGAAGAGTGTCACATCCCAGACTCTGGATTGGATGTGTGCGCGCGTCTGTCTGTATGTCTTTCTGCTTCTTAGGGTTGAACCTGTGGATGCTTGGGGAAAGCATTATTGAACGGGTTGGTGCTGCAGGGAGGGAGGCGGAAGAGGGGAGGAAGGCAGGGAGGGGAAGGAGGGGAGAGAGAAGAAGAGGAGGAAGAAGACGGGGAGGATGGAGGAGGAGGTGGAAGAGAGGGACAAGGAGGAAGACAGGGAGGAGGAGGAGGAGGAGGAGGACAGGGAGGAGGAGGAAGGTGTGGTAGGGAGGGAGGAGTGAAGAGGAGGAAGACAGCAGGGAGGAGATGGAAGGAGCTGTCTTTCAAAGTTAGGAAGAAATCAAGGGATTAAGAATTGAAGGTAAGTTGTGGGTGTGGGTGTATGCTAAAGGGTGGGATTAAAACTTGTCACTACAACCATAGCTCAGAGGTCAAGCTGTTGTGTGGTGGTGGTGGTGGTGGTGTACACATATATGTCAGTGCAGGCATGGCTGTGTGGTAAGAAGCTCGCTTCCCAACGACATGGTTCTGGGTTCAGTCCTACTGCATAGCACCTTGAGCAAGTGTCTTGTACTATGGCCTCAGGCAGACCAAAGCCTTGTAAGTGGATTTGGTAGGCAGAAACTGAAGGAAGCCCGTTGTGTGTGTGTGTGTGTGTGTGTGTGTGTGTGTGTATTTTGGTGTCTGTTTGTCCCACCACCACCACTTGGCAACTAGTGTTGGTGAGTTTATGTTCCTGTAACTTAGCAGTTTAGTAAAAGAGATCGATAGAATAAGTACCAGGCTTAAAAAAGTACTGGGGTCGATTCATTCGACTAAAATTCTTCAAGGTGGTGCCCCAGCATGGTCGCAGTCTATTTGACTGGAACAAATAAAACATAAAAGATACATACATATATATATATCTTTTATCGTTTATACACACGCACACACACACACACACACACACATGTGCCACAGACTTCTTGAGTTCCCATCGACCGATTTTACTCATAAGGTCAATGATCTAGCACGCCGACAGCTGTCTCGCAATGAGATTGAAACCCTATACATGTGATTCCAAAGCGAACTTCTTAATCGCATAAGAATGTCAGCACCAAAATATATTTGTGTGTGCATATGTGCATGATTTGTGTAAGAATGTGTGTGTGTGTGTGTATGTGTGTCTGTACATGTGTACGCGTATATTATTTAACTAAATTTGATGTTTTAATCCTCTACCCTCTCTTGAGGAATTTCTAATCCGCAAAAAACTATCATACAGGAGGGATCAGGGCAGAAAAAAAAACAAGGAAGAGAAGACAAGTTAAAGGCCCCAAAATAATCTCTTAATTTTTATCTCTAATCCCTTTCAAGTGGATTAGTCCCTATCAATATCTCAACTCAACTCTCTAATCTGTCAACAACTGGAAAAATGTGTTTTTATATCCATATACATTTATTATTATTATTATCATTATCATTATTATTATTATTATCATTATCATTATTATTATTATTATCATTGTTATTATTGATGGCAAGGTGGTGGAGATGGCAGAAATGCTAGCACAACAGGTAAAATGCTTAGTAGTATTTTGTCTATCTTTGTGTTCTGAGTTCAAATTCTGCTGAGGTCGACATTGCCTTTCATCCTATTGGAGTCAATAAATTAAGTACCAGTTGTGCACTGGGGTCGATGTAATCGACTCATCCCCCTCCCCCAAAATTGCTGCCCTTGTGGCAAAATTAGAAACCATTATTAGTATTATTGTTGTTGTTATTAAGGCAGCGAGTTGGCAGAATCGTTAGCATGCTGCGCAAAATGCTTATTTGCATTTCATCTGGCTTTAATGTTCTGAGTTCAAATTCCACCAACGTCGACTTTGTCTTTTTCCTTTCAGGGTTAATAAAATAAGTACCAGTTGTGCATTGGGGTTGATGCAGTCAACTTACCACTCACCCTGAGCTTGCTGGCCTTGCACTTAAATTTGAAACCAGTAGTAGTAATAGTAGTAGTAGTAGTAGTAGTAGCAGCAGCAGCAGCAGTAGCGACCATGGCAGTGGTAGTTGTAGTAGTAATGGTAGTAGTAGCAGCAGCAGCAGTATTATTATTATTATTAGTAGTAGTAGTAGTAGTAATATTGGAGTTGCTTGCAACAAATGTGTCTTTTATGGGCAGTAAATTTTCTGAAAACAGAAAACAAAAAAAAAAAAAAGAGAAATGGTGAAAGAAAATATCAGTTATTCCTACACAGACACACATTTGTAATTTAGACATTTAAAATTTGACACCTGGGTGTGTAGCAAACCAAAATGAATGGCTAGTCATGGGTTCAGGGAAATTATAAGACATGGGAGTGGTTTGTTACAAAAGATAGTACCTCCCCGCCTGAGCAATTCATGAGACGAAAGCAAAAAGAAAGGTGACATGAGATACGTCTGCCCCTCAAAAAATGAAAGTGCTTTTGTATTCTTATAGAACAGCCAGAAGGATCCCTATCAGTGCATAGAATGATGTGGTTTCTTTCACCCTGGGTAGGGCATACAAATGTGCATGCTATGACAAGGTGAGGTTTGTTGTCATTTTTATGTTATACTGTGAGCCAGTGGTGAGTATAGAAGTGACATGAAATTATGAGGTCAAGTTTGGCCTTTATGGACATACAGGTCCTGGGAATCTGTAGGATACGTAATCATTCCAGAGCTGTGACCCTTAAGTAATTATAATTGTGCTTTATTGTAGAAAGCCTATTTGTTATCTTCTTTCATTTTTTTACTTGTTTCAGTCATTCGACAGCGGCCATGTTGGAGCACCACCTTAAAGGGTTTTAATCAAAGAAATCGACCCCAGGATTTATTCTTTGTAGCACTAGTACTTATTCTATCGGTCTCCTTTGCTGAACCGCAAAGGGGACAAATACAGAAACACAAACACATAAATATAATAAATATACACACACACACACACACACACACACATATATATATATATATATATATATATATATATATATAGTGTGATCGTTGCTAAAAGCACTATCCGAGCTTGATTGTTGCTAGGGCCGCTGACTGGCCCCTGTGCTGGCAGCACGTAAAAGGCATCATTTGAGCGTGATCATTACCAGTGTCGCCTTACTGGCACTTGTGCCAGTGGTACATGAAAAACAACATTTGAGCGAGGGCGTTGCCAGTGCCACTGGACTGGCTCCTGTGCAGGTGGCACGTAAAAAACACCATTTGAGCGTGGATGTTGCCAGTACCGCCTTACTGGCCCTCGTGCCGGTGGCACGTAAAAGCACCCACTACACTCTTGGAGTAGGTTGGTGCTAGGAAGGGCATCCAGCTGTAGAAACTCTGCCAGATCAGATTGTGGCCTGGTGCAGCCATCTGGTTCACCAGTCCCCAGTCAAACCGTCCAACCTATGCCAGCATGGAAAGCGGACGTTAAATGATGATGATGATGATGATGATGACAACGGGCTTCTTTCAGTTTCCTTCTATCAAATCCACTCACAAGGCTTTGGTCAGCCCAAGGCTATAGTAGAAGACACTTGCCCAAGGTGCCACACAACAATAAGAACCGTTTCTAGGTTTTCCAATCAGAGAAGCTGAAAGCAGACAGGAATATAAAGAAAATGGTGGACAACAGCAGAAACAACAACAACAACAACAGCTGAAGCAACATCTGTGCAGAAAGCAATGATTAGAAAGTAGAGGGTGTTCCATGTACCCTGGTGAAGGTGACGGGTAGGGTATGGGGGTTGGTGGTGGACGTAGCAATGGTGATGGTATTTGTAGGAGGTAGTGATAGGGGTAGATGTGAATGATGGTGGTGGGGATCATGTCTCTGTCGTTGTTGTTGTTGTTGTTGTGGTGAGTGTGGTGCTTGCAGTGGTGGTGGTGGTGGTGGTGATGGTGGTGGCTGTGGTGGTGGTGGTAACGATGTGTTGTAGTAGTAGTGGTTGTGGTGGTCATGGTGGTGGAGATGGTCATTGTCATAGTCGTAGTCATTGTCATGATGGTCATCGTGGTGGTGGTGGT
>NC_069000.1:45837341-45839328 GCF_001194135.2 Octopus bimaculoides
TTTTTTTTTTTTTTAATCACATACTGTGCATTTCGGACAATGGTTCTTTTATTTTATATCTTATACTTGTTTCATTGGACTGCAGTCATGCTCCAGCATGACTGCAGTCCAATGAAACAAGTATAAGATATAAAATAAAAGAACCATTGTCCGAAATGCACAGTATGTGATTAAAAAAAAAAAAAAGAGGAAAACTGATGGGATAGCCATGGTTGGAATCCCTTTTATCACAAAGCTGTTGAACTGGATGTGACTTAGGGCAAGACACCACCAATAAGATGGCTTATCCAATTTGGCCTGACTTTTCAACTAAAATCCTCCAGGGCTGTGCTCCAGAATGCCCACATAAAGATAACATTGTTATCTACCTTCAACTCCCTATTTTATCACATTGCTGACTCGGTCCCCTTTTATATACATTTATCTATATTTCCTTATCTAACTGGATTCTTCATTCTGCTTGTACCATCCTTCTCTGTTTCACAGTATTCTCTCTGCCATTTATAATCTCCTCAGAAAACCCTTTTTCAAACAGACCCTTGTATTTTGAACTATGTATTCTATTAAACACATTATTGAAAAGCACGTGCAGACAGAAACATCTGGACATTTGTGATGAATCATTTCTGTGTAATGTAATATTTTTAATAATTATTCTCCACGGCTAATCCTGTCTTGAGTTCTTGAATTGACAATCACTTCTAATTCATAACAAGCCTTTCAAACACACGCATCCATGCCCCCCACACACACACACGTGCACATGCACATACACACACGCGTGCACAAATATGCACACACATGCACACAAACACTCAGATACACACACCTTCACACACATGTACACACATACACACACACGTGTACAAAGGCATACACATATACACACACATATATAGTCACATACACACAGACAAGCACACATTCACACACAAGCACACATTCACACACACACACACACACACACGCACACACGCACACACACATACACACACACACATGCACTGTCCCTATCACAACCAAGTTACCTTGACATCAAAAGAGGCAATGAAAATAAATAGCAAGATACACAGTGAGTAGGGGAGGGAGGGATAGAGAGAGAGAGACAGACAGACAGTAAGGAAGAGAACACATGTGTGTGTATGTAAGAATATATGTACGTGTGTGTGTAGATCACGAATCTAACTCTGTTGCAATTTTCCACTGTCCAACCAAGTGAATATAATGAAATTAAAGAGACCAGCTGAGTGGGGTATTTATAGTGGAATATACTGACCTCAGTATATAACTGGTACTTTATTTTATCAACCCTCCCCCCATATAAGAGGATCCCAACCAGGTTCCTGTAACTGTTAGAAACTGCAACCAAATCGTTCTGAAATCCTAGCTGACCATATTAAAAATAGAAATTACACGTTATACAAAATAGCTTTACATGGCTTTCAAGATATTCTGCGATTTTACACTGACTATGTCCACCTTCCGAATGACCGACAATACGGCCTCTTTGAAATTCAGACAGGTCCAAGGCTTCTTTTGTACATGGCATGATTAAACAGTCCCATATATAGAACCTGAAACATAAAAATATCAATTAATAAAAAATATAAACCTTTACAGGTTAGAACAAGCATAAAACTATATTTTATGGAGTGTCTATTTACTTCTATCATATGTGTGTGTGTGTGTGTGTGTGCCCCACACAAAATAATGAAGGGGTTGAAATCTGAAGGGTGTGAGGTGACCAGATGTTATGTGGTCACAGAAATTGTCTGACAGCCATGACTGGGTTCTCCTGCTTGTGTGGCAGGGTGCAGAGTCCTGAAGGCAAGGATTATGGCAACATTCACCCAACTTAAACAAGGAGACTGTCCAGAAGAGTTGCAAGAGATTCCAAAGTAGTCTGGAGGCTATATGTGTGTGTGTGTGTGTGTGTGTGTGTGTGTGTGTGTATAAATGTATATATGTATGTATATATATATATATA